>NC_081841.1:39222959-39512325 GCF_963259705.1 Myotis daubentonii
TTTCCCTGGTCTGCTCCATCAGTTAGCAATTGCCCATCTGCTATTTGGCTTCCAAAATTGATTGACATCTCTCAACAGCTCTTGTACTCCCTACTGTTGTCTGATCTCATGTTCTCTTCTTCCTCAGAGCTTTATGTTTAATCCCTGAATGAGACTCTGGGTGGAGATTCAAGAAAAAGCCGGGCTAAACGCAAGTATCCAGTCTGCCAGGTGGAGTGAGAAGCCTGGGCTTTGGCCTCGCTGCTGTGCTGCCTCTGTGCAGAACTGCATGCCTGTCCTCCACACACATGATTTTCCCACGCCCCTAGGAAAATAAAAGTAAATTACAAAGTTCCCACACTGCTCAGGAAAGATGAAATGTTCCGTAGTTATGGCAACAAGGAGCCACCAGAACCAGTTCTAAACTGGTCTGATGGATCAATGACAGCTTGCCTCGGTTTAATGAATCAGTGGCAACTTGCCTAAGGGAACGCACTTCTGAAAGCCAGCCAATGCGCATCCTTCTCGCCTAAACAACCAGGTTTCCACAGCCGACCTCAACCCACTGCTGCCTCTGAACGTCCACCAACCGCTCCCCCAGCTCCGTACTTCCCAAACGCTAAGTAATCCGCTCCCTGCTTTCCTGGGGGAGACTGTGCTCCGGCTAAGTATTAAATTCCGCTTTTTGTAGAAGTATGGAGTGCTGGTCTTTCCCTTTGACAGAGCTCAGAACTACCACCTGTCTGGTGCATGGGAGAGACTCAGTGGGCAGAGCAGGGGAGGTGCCAGGGCAACTGCGCCTGAAATAAAAGGGCCTGGGCTGTTTGCCCGAGTGAGCCCTGTGCCAAGGTGCAAAGCAGGTTCGTACAACATTCACTCATCGGTCCAAATTTATGGGTAGCTGAGAGACGAGGGATGTAGGTATCCGCTTGCAGAAGCATGTTCCCTGCCACCTTTGATTCTGTATGGTTAACGGTATGTAACTTAAACGATGACTAGGTTTTAGTCCTAGCCGTTTTGGCTCAGTGGATAGAGCGTCGGCCTAAGGACTGAAAGGTCCTGGGTTCGATTCCAGCCAGGGGCACATGCCCAGGTTGCGGGCTCAGTCCTCAGTAGGGGGACATGCAGGAGGCAGGAAATCAATGATTCTCTCTCATCGTTGATGTTTCTATCTCTCTCTCCCTTCCTCTCTGAAATCAATAAAAATATTTTTTAATAAAACACAAAAAACAGTGACTAGGTTTGGGTTTGTTTGTTTGTTTGTTTTAGTACACTGTATTTTCAACCATGTTTTCTTTATCCTAAATTAAAGAAGGAAGGGAGAATCCTCCCTCAACAGAGATCACATTTTCAGTGGCCAAACTGATTCTAACAAATGTTATACAAAGAATACCCTCTACAGAACCCAGTTTATTGCAGGTGGAAACAATCCAAATGCTCATCAATGGAAACATGCTGAAGCATATTGTGGCACATACATATAATGGAATATAATGTAGTCATATAAAGTCAGGGAGTACGGATGCATGCTACACCTCGAATGAAATCTGCAAACATTATGCTAAGAAAAAAGCAGAGACAAAAGGTCTGCTTGAGTGAGGGATTCCTTTTTTTATGATATATCCAGAATAGGCACACCCACAGAGGCAAAAAGCATAGTAGTAGTTATCAGGGAATGAGAGGAGGGGACGGTGAGTACTAAATGATGGATGTTTTTCTAGGGTGATAAAAAAGCATTGAAGTGCCCTAACCGGTTTGGCTCAGTGGATAGAGCATTGGCCTGCGGACTGAAAGATCCCAGGTTTGATTCCGGTCAAGGGCATATACGTTGGTTGCAGGCACATCCCCAGTGGGAGGTGTGCAGGAGGCAGCTGATCGATGTTTCTAGCTCTCTATCCCTCTCCCTTCCTCTCCATAAAAAAAATCAATAAAATATATTTTTTAAAACAAGCATTAAAGCTAGAGAGAAGTGGTAGTTACACGACATTGTGAATACACTAAATGCCACTGACTTGTAGGCTTTACAATGATTAATTCTGTTATATGTGAATTTAACCTCGATAAAAAAGAAATACATAACACAATATTACATATTGCCTTCTGCTTGGGAGATGTTACTTTTGCAAACGTGTAAGCAGTTCGGATCTCATTTACTTATCTTAGCAATGAAACAGGGGTTTGGGTGCAATTTACAGCCAAACTTGCGGCATGAGCAAGTGTCTGTTTCAAAATGGGAAAGTGTTCTAACTCTTTTTAATGACCTCTCTAGGGGCAAAAATTATGGGCTGTGGAAACACTGGGTTGTAATTCTAGTACTTGAGTGACACAGGGGAATAGGCCTGGTGGGAGGGTTTTCTTCGACAGCAACATGAAGTAACAAAAAAGAATGATTTCCGGATAAAGAACGATTTCTCTTAGATTTTTGGCAAAATTTACTTTGTTCTTATCTCGTTTTGCATATCTCAATATGCATGACTTGTCTTATAGAAGAAGAGACCGCGCACACCTTACCGGGTAAGGAACGTCAGGACTGATTTTCTGGGCTCCGTGATCTTTTCCCCCGGGTGACGTTAGACCCAGCCAGTGCTCTTCTGTTTCCGGCATTGCTCTTGTCCCGCACAGACACCCCCAAAGAAACCCTGCTAACCCTTTGAGGAGTGGAAGTTGGAGTTGTTTGCAGGGGTTTCCTGGTGTGTTCGTTGGTTTTTGCTGCATCCTAGACAACCCCAAAGCTCAATGGCTCAAAATAACACCCAGCCTTCAACCTAGGATCAGCAGCTTGGGCTCCGGGGGCAGTTCCTCTATGGCCCTACTCATGCCTTGGCAGTCAGCTGGTCTGCAGGGGGTTTGGCTGGTCCTCAGTGGCCTCACCTGCATGCCTGACAGGTAGCAGCTGGCTGTGGGATAGGGCACCTCGGTCCTTCTCCAAATGCCTCTCATCTTCCGCCAGGCTAGCCCAGGCCTGCTCAGAGCTCACTTGGCATCACTTCAATCACATCCTTTTCAGCAAAGAGACTCATAAGACCAGCCCAGATTCAAGGGGTAGGCAAGAGCTACTACCTCTTCGTAGTGGGAGATGTGTTGTGACCATTTCTGCAGTCTATCACAACTGCAGTCTCCGTTCCTGTTATAGTCACCCAGCACTCCCTATATTGTTGCCCCTAGACCCCCTCCCAGCTTTGCCAGCCTCCAGGCATGAGGCCCACTTGGTTACTGATTCTTTAAGATCACACACTTCCTTACTTTAGTCATGTTCTGGGTTACTAGTTCCCTCTCCCATCAGATTCCACATGTGTTCGGTCTCAGAAAATCCTCAGTGTCTGATCCACTGAGAATTGTTTTCTCTTTCTTTTTCTTTTCTAATATTTTTTTTTTAGCATGACACTGTGCACCTAGAGTAGTGTAACCATATGGTTTCTCATCTAAATTGGACCTCTGAGAATGAAATGGGGCACCGTGAATAATTATGTTGGCACAGCAGCATAAACTGAGCTGTCCCTAGTCAAAGCCCCAGTGGTAAGAAGCAATGCTCTTGGATCCGCCTTGCTTAGATTTGAATACCAGCTCTGACAATTATTTGTGTTACTAACCGTTTCCTCACCTACTCAAAGGAGATTACAATAGTACTTTCTTTATTGGGGTTTTGTGAGGTTTAAATTAGTTAACTTATATAAATACTTAACTTATTATTATATTACTAGCTGCCCAGTGCATGAAATTCATGCACTGGTTGAATCCCTAGCGGCTGGCAGCAGCTGGCCAGGTACTCCCTCCCTTCCCCCAGCCAGTCCTCCCCACCCCCCCAAACTCCCGGAAGAACTCCTGGTCAAGGGGACAATTTGCATACTACGCTTTTATTATATAGGATTTGTAACCTCTGCCATGGATAGAGGGATTGCCATCTTCATTTAATGTTATATTTTATGCATGTGTTGTAAAATTATTTCAACATCTTTGTATCTTTCAGTGTGTGTTTTTAATTTTTCAATTGATTTTTTTTTTTTTTTTTTTTTTTTTAGAGAGAGAGAGAAACATCTATTCCTTGTTCTACTTAGCTGTGCATTCATTGGTTGATTCTTGTATGTGCCCTGACTGGGAATTGAACCAGTGACCTCTTGGTACATAACCACTGAGCAACACTGGCTGGGCTGTATCTATTAGTTTTAATGGCTATGATTTCATTGATAAATTTCTATAAATTACTTAAGATGTCCTGTATTATTAAATGTTTAGATAGTTTTTCATTTTCTGCTAATATAAATGATAAAACAAACTTTACTGTAGATAATTTTTGTAATAAATTATTTCCTTATATTAGTTCTAGAAGAAAAAAATGTTATACTAAAGAATATGAGTATTTTAAGAATATATTGTCAAATTGCTTTACCAAAGAATTACATTAATCAACACTTGCATAACCAACACCAGGAAGTGTTCACTTTAATACAACCTTACTAACATTGAGATTGTCAGTAAAAAATAAAATCTGTAAATTTGTTGTATTTGTTATGAACATATTCTAACAAACTTGTTTTCAGTGTTCCCAGCCTTCCCAACTTAAAACAAAAAATTAGAAGCAAGACACTGGAGGGTAGGGGAGGCCGGGGAAGGTCAAGGGGAGAAAAAAAAAGGAGACATATGTAATACTCTTTATAAAAATAAATATTGTCAACCTCAAAAAAAATTAGAAGCAAGGTAAGAATATTTTAAAAGATGCTTGGATATGTTTGAGGATAAGAGGAAAGACAAAAGTAAATAAATACAAGAAAAAAATCCTAGACATCCCAGATTATTTAATGGACAAACATGTTTTCAGACTTCAATAATCCATGATATTATTGTTTGTTGTAAGATATGGATGAATGGGAAAATATCCTTGGGTGAGGATTAACAAAATAATAAAATCCTATATAATAAAAGCCTAATATTCCCTCTCCCTTCCTCTCTGAAATCAATAAAATTATATTTTTAAAAACAAAAACAGCCGTAACCTGTTTGGCTCAGTGGATAGAGCCTCGACCTGTGGACTGAAAGGTCCCAGGTTCGATTCCGGTCAAGGGCATGTATCTTGGTTGCGGGCACGTCCCCAGTAGGGGGTGTGCAGGAGGCAGCTGATTGATATTTCTCTCTCATTGATGTTTCTAACTCTCTATCCCTCTCCTTTCCTCTCTGTAAAAAATCAATAAAATATATTTTAAAACAAAAAACAAAAACAGATTCCTGGGAGCCTCATGCCGGAAGCTACCAAGGAGAATCTTCAGAAGAGGAACCAGAGGAATCTGTTGGTTTATTTGATAAAGCTCCCCCTGAGATCTTGGTGTTCAGCAGGTGTGGGGTCCACAGCCCCACATCACCCACAAACGTGCTGAGCACTAGTCAACGTCTCATAAGGCCTTAACTGGTAGACTGACTGAAACCCAGAGAGCAATGTCCCCAGCTAAGTGAACCCCTTAGCATGCTAATTTTACTTGACTGGTGATGATGGCAATCTTTGGAGAATATCTGTATTGGACTCTTCGCCACATAAAAATGAGCGCTTTTGTTAAGCAAGTTCTGACAATTCTAATGGACAAATTCTTAGATTTAGCCATGTATATCACCAGAATATTTCCATGGCAGCAACATGATGACATTTTTTAATGGCCAAATGGAGCTATTGTGAGTTTCTCTCAGATTTATCCCTTAGAAATAGTTGTGTGTCTGCTTTTTAATCAGAATATCCTAGCAGTTGTGGATGAAAAGAGACCACATACTGAACCTGATAAGCTCAGGGGAGGCCTGCAAGGCGGCCTTACAAACTCGGAGACCTGAAATAACCAGGAAGAATGGTCTGAAATAAAAACTTTTTAACTAAAAGCAGTTGATGGTGGGTAGTCACGTACTAGGCTAGAATCTTCCCTGACAAAGGCCAATTTTCACCTTAAGCCTGTCTGTTATCTTTTTGCATCTAGGATAACATACCGGTGGAATGTCGAAGTAATTTCCTTTTTCCAGACCCCTCAAAGCACAGGCGCCGAAACAGAGCAGAGACCACAAATCCCCTCATTGTTATTGAGTTGACTGTTGACTGTTAACGCTCCTGCACCCACCTAAGTTAAAGTTGTACATGTCTATTGTTAGGTCTGATCAAATCATTGAATCCCTCCCCTGGGAACTGACCTTTAGAACACTTCACCACCAGCATTCCCTTTTGCTTAGACCACATTCCACTTGCTAAGACCATTATCTCTCCCTTCCAAACCTGCCCAGAGAACTCTCCGTCCGCCCAGAAAAAGCCCACTTAGAGCCCTTTAAAATCTCTGACTCCCCGTCCCTGGGTGCTGGTGCCATTTTGGGGCTCAGCCCATGTGATATCCCGATGACCTAATAAATGTATCATTCCTTTTGGCCTTGTGTGTCTTCCTTAGGTGACCCTAACATCTATCACTTTACTTTTTATCCAATCCCCAACTTTGCTTTCTCTCACCTCCCTAATCTATCAATCTATCACCAATGGATTTCCTGTAACCCACTTACATCTTCTCTTTTTATTGTAATGTATAAAATAAGGTGCAAAACTGACATTCTCTGGAGCATTGGCTCAAATAAACTCACAAAAATTCTCTTCAGGTTTGAATGTTTCTTACGTTGACACAGTATAACAAAATTGGTAGCTCATATGCTAATCAAAATTGTAATCAGTTAGATTTTCCCAGGTAGCTCTTTCTTTCTTGATATTCACCATAGGCTGGTTTTTACAAAACAGTTTTTTTGGTAATAGTCTAAATATTCAGCAGAAAGCAGTACAATTATTTTCCCATTGCTTTTAAGTTTTTTATTAAGTAAAAAGCAGGGTTGCCACTTCAATGATCTCCAACTATAAGTTGGAGATTGGATAATGTTGGTTTAAATTGGGCAATTTCACCCTAGCTGGTTTGGCTTATTGGATAGAGCATCGGCCTGTGGACCAAAGGGTCCTGGGTTCAATTCTGGTCAAGGGCATGGTCAAGGGCAAGTACCTTGGTTGCAGGCTTCTCCCTGGCCCAGGCCAACCAATCGATGTGTTTCTCGCACATCAATGTTTCTTTCCCTCTCTTTTCCATTCTCTCTAAAAGATGAATGGAAAAATATCCTTGGTGCCGAAACCGGTTTGGCTCAGTGGATAGAGTGTCGGCCTGCGGACTGAAAGGTCCCAGGTTCGATTCTGGTCAAGGGCATGTACCTGGGTTGTAGGCACATCCCCAGTGGGGAGTGTGCAGGAGGCAGCTGATCGATGTTTCTCTCTCATCGATGTTTCTAACTCTCTATCTCTCTCCCTTCCTCTCTGTAAAAAATCAATAAAATATAGTTAAAAAAAAAAAAAGAAAAGAAAAATATCCTTGGGTGAGGATTAACAAAAAAATAACAATCCTATATAATAAAAGCCTAATATGGTAAATGTCCAGACGTCCAGTCAGCCATTCAACCAATCAAAGCATAATATGCTAATGATATGCTAAGGCCACTCAACTACTTGCTATGATGTACACTGACCACCAGGGGGCAGACACTCTGACCGGTAGGTTAGCTTGCTGCTGGGGTCTGGCCAATCAGGACTGAGGGAGATGGGCGGACATGCCCTGGAGCCCTCCTGCAGTCCCTCCCCAGTTGGCCAACCTCCCACGTCCCTCCCCAGCCCCCATCGTGTACTGGTGGGGTCCCTCGGCCTGGCCTGTGCCCTCTTGCAATCCGGGACCCCTTGGGGGATGTCGGAGAGCCAGTTTTGGCCCGATCCCTCAGGCCAGGCCGAGGGACCCCACTGGTGCACGAATTTGTGCACCAGGCCTCTAGTAATAAAATAAAAATAAACTGTGCAATTTCATCTCTTCTTCATTTCTGTGATGGCCTATCTTGGTTATGGGTCAAACTTCTTGCTAATGAACATCTAAATTCTGTCCAATCTATTTCGTTGAAGTTTTGGCTTATTTTGGATTGCTACAAATGTAGAAAAATTGGCATGTGGGCTTTAACTCTGAACTGTGGTTGATTTAGAGAAGTTGGTTACTTTATAATTTGTAGATTGAGTATTGAACTCATTTCTGAAATTAGATAATAGTGAGCTATTAGTGACCCAAATGGAAAAGCACACCCCATGTTCATTAATAATATGTAAAACAGAATCTTATCATTCTACATGTGATGACGAAGAACACAAAAGCAATGTGAAAATTAACTTAATTGGAAATATTGTAAAATTATTTTCAACATCATTTGTTAAATTAAGGATTTGCTTAATAATAGAGGAAGCCAAAGTAGCCAGCCCAGTTAGAATTTGTGTAAGTGCTGTACAAATTGCTTATTTTCTAGTCCTGTCACAACACTTAATGATGCTACATTTCATAGGAAGACAGTTCAAGTTGAAGTAGATGACAGTTCAGTAGATGATTTCAGGAAAAACTACAGTTGTTTAAAAACATCTCAAAATGATACATCTTTTGTATCCAAAGAGCTAAAAATATATTCTCCAGGATCTAGTACTTTCCCCAGCACATAGTTGGCAGTCAGAATTTATGGAAGGAAGGAAGGAAGGAAGGAAGGAAGGAAGGAAGGAAGGAAGGAAGGAGGGAGGGAGGGAAGGAAGGAGGGAGGGAGGGAGGGAGGGAGGGAGGGAAGGAAGGAAGGAGGGAGGGAAGGAAGGAGGGAGGGAGGGAAGGAAGGAGGGAGGGAAGGAAGGAGGGAGGGAGGGAAGGAGGGAGGGAGGGAAGGAAGGAGGGAGGGAAGGAAGGAGGGAGGGAAGGAAGGAGGGAGGGAAGGAGAGAGGGAGAAAGATAAGGAGGGAGAGAGGGAGGGAGGGAGGGAGGAGTAATGGGAGAAAAGCTTTACATCTATTTTTTTCTTACCTCCTTTGTAGGGGGCGCCTGAGTAGACACTAATACTCCTTGGCACTGAAGGAGGCTGGGTGCCAGAGAGAAGAAAACTGGAAATCAGATGCGATTCTTATTTTAGGATTAGCTCGTTCATCTTTCCATCTCTTCGGCCAGCCCAATCCGCCCCCAGGAAGTCTAGACTCCAGCTCATGACGCCTCCATTTCAGGCAGTGCTGCCAACTAGTTACGACAGATGCTGAAATCAGACAGCCTAGGTTCAAATCTCTGTCCCCCACTGACTTCAGCTGTGTGGCCTCAGGCAAGTCACTTTACTTACTGGCACCTCATCTGTGAAATGGAGACAATAATAGCATGTCTATCGTAAGGTGTGTTGTAAGGACTAAATTAAAACGTGCAGAGCATTTACTAGTAGAATAGTGCCTGCAGCAGGCAGCTTCTGACATAGTGATCCCCAACTCTTGCTATTCAGTTCTTGTGGTAATGCCTTCCCCTTGAGTGTGGGCTGGACCTAAAGACTTGTGTCTTGAAACAAATAAAATATGGCCAAAGTGGTTGACTATAACTTCTGTGATTAGGTTATAAAAGATTGACTCCTCTCTAGCCAGCACTCTCCAGCCAGCTCCTGTGCTGTGAGATGCTGCTCCGTGGAGTGGCCCGGCGGCAGGGAACTGAGGGACACCTCTGGCTGAGAGTCTGTGAGGAGATAAAGCCCCAGTCAAACAACCTGCAAGAAAATGAATTTTGCCAGCAAGCACTGGAATCAGCTGGGAAGAGAGTCCTTCCCAGTTGAGTCCTGAGACACCTGTAGCTGTGTGAGAGCCCCAGAGCTGGAGGGCTCAGCTAAGCCATAACCAGATTCTTGACACACGGACACTGTGAGAACATAAACATTCATTGTTTTAAGCCACCATGTGCGGGATAATTTGTTATGCAGCAATAGCTAACGAATACAGCCCTCAAGCACTCTATTAATGTAAGCTAATAATAGGCATCTCAAATGTCCTCTCTCCTTCCCCAGTCCACCCATCCAAGCTGATCAAACCAAAATCCTACCCCCAAAAACCATCTTAATGCTTCTCTTTTTCTCAACTCCTCCTCCCTCAATAAACTAGCTTTATGAATATCTGAGTAAGAGTATCTTAGGAATAGAGTGTTCAAGGGTCTTAAGACAAAAATAAGCTTCTATTATTTTAAAACAGGGGAGTGGGGAGGTGAGAAAACCTATGTGGCTAAAGCTACCAGCAAGGGAGAGAATGATATGAAATACAACTCGAGCGGAAAGCAAGGGGCCAGATCACTTAGGGAACTGAAGGTGGAAAGGAGGTTGGGTTTTTCTTTTGAGTGTAATGGGAAGGAAATAAAAGGTAGTAAGCAGAGCTATGACACAGTCTCACCATTTAGTCCTATTCTTAGTCCGAGTAAAACTCTTTGGTGGCTGTGTGGAATAATGACTATGAGAAGGCAAAAGTGAAGCACAAAGACAAATTAGCAAAATACTCTTGTATTCTAGGTGAAGGATGATGATAAACCTTTTTAGACAGATTGTGAAAGCACCGATGATGAAGGGAAGTAAACGAACAGGGATATATTTTGGAGGTAAGGCCTATAGAACCTACTGAATAATTGGATGAAGAAAACAGAGCTACCAAGATGGCTCATGGGTGTTTAGCTTGACCCACTGAGGAAGACAGGAAGAGGAAAATGTCTAAGGTTAAAAATCAAGATTTCTCTTTTGAATAGTAAGCCTGAGATGAAATTAGACATCTAGGTGGAAATGTCAAGATATACCCAACTGGAGTTCTGGGGAGAAGTTTTCCCTGAAGATTGGGGGAAATCAACGTAAAGATAGTACTTAGCATTGCAGAGGAGGACGAAATATTTTTCATTCTTCCCAAGTTCTCGGCTGTGGCCTCTGTAATAAAAGACAGATTAATGGAAGTTTATTAGCATGTATATCTCATAGAAACATGAGAGAGACACGTGAAAGTAACTCAAAGAGGTAGCTTAGAACTCTGACTTACAGAGCATCTTCAACAAAGAACAAAAAATTGGTAGAGAAATGCCAGGACAAAGGAAAGTGATGTTAGGCTTCCGAGGCAGCATACAGGAGGACACTAATGGAGTAAGGTTTGCTTGCGATCCCTCTGCTGCTTCTCTGGCTGTAAGTCTAGACTAATCGTCTCCAGTGAAGGAAAACTTACATCCTGCCTTTAGGCAGAGAGGAGGACAGAGAGCGTTTCCTGCATTTGCCCATTCTTAATTGCCTTTAGTTCAAAATAATTCTTATGTTAAAGAGGCATATTTTAGGGTGACATATTCTGGTTTCCTTCAGCATCCAGGAATTGCAAGAGATTATCTAGGGAGAGAGCCTACATGGGGAAGAGAGCCCTGGGCTAGGCCCAAAATGTAGGGTCTAGCAGAAGGGGAGGGGGGCAGCAAAGGAGGCGGAGAAGCAGTGTCCAGAGAAACCAGATGAGTAACCCTCACCCTGGGAAATGAACTTGAACAAACCCCATGGGGGTGGGAGCAGTAGCAAGCCCTAGAGATGACTGAAATTTAGCTTCAGTCTTGGGCAGAATTAGAGCTTAAAGTCAGGAATTTTCCTCTTATAGAAATTTTTTTTAACTTTTACTTCTTGTATACTTGAGTTTGGGGACTGAGATTCATGCTCACTAATAATAATAATTACATACAGTTTTATATTGACATAATTAATTAGATTATTTATATGTGTTTACATAAATATTACAAAATAATTAGTGGTCTGAAGGTGAAGAAAAGACTGGGAAAAAGAAAGAGAAGGGGATCCTTGAGATGGGCCTGCAGGTGAAGCCTCTGCAAAGAGAAGGAAGTTCAAAGAGTGGGTTCTAGTGATGGGAAAGGAAGGAACAATTTTTGCTGAAGGATGAGAAAATAGAGAGAAAGCTATTGAAAGGATAACAGCCAGTTCAAAGCTTGAGAAACAGAAGGTATGTAAGAATGGCCAAAACCCCCTTGGTGAATTAATCATTGTTTGAAAAGGTGAAGAAACCCCAGCCCCTGCAAGCTCAGCTGGTTAGAGCATCATCCTGAGGTTTCAGGTTCAACCTGTGGTAACGGCACATACAAGAATCAACCAATGAGTGCATGAATGAGTGGAACAACAAACCTCTCTCTCTCTCTCTCTCTCTCTCTCTCGCTCTCTCTTTTTTTCTCTCTCTCTCTCCCTCAAATCAATCAATAAATTTAAAAAAGAAAAGGTGAAAAAAAGTCAAAGATATAGGTACACTTCAGCTTTTCTCACCTGGAGTTCACCTGAACCTCAGAGCACAACACCTGATCTGAGGGGCTGTCCCTCAGTTCTCACCAGAAGGGTCAGAGCGGGTGGCACTGTTCTGGATGCAGTGGGGAGAAGTTAGTGAGTTCCATAGGGCTCTGGACCTTAATTGCTCTTAGAATCCTGGTGGAGAAAGGCCACCGACAGGTAAAGGCATGTTTGAAACCCAGTGACAGTAACAGAAAACAAGAAAGAGAGCCTAACCATTAAAACAAAAGTGGAGAGCTCCCCCAGCGGAAGCTCAGCCTCGCGGAGCCTCTGAGGTGTGATTCTGCAGCCGGTGTGAGAGCCATTCCTCACCCTGCACCCTGTCTTTCTGTGCTGACAGCCAATGGGCTCTCAGCTGCTCCTTCTGATCATTGCACCCACCTGCTTATGGCAATTGAGGTCAGCCACCAGCCTCTATTATTGCAGAACCCTATGCTCCCCGGTACTCTCAGCGAGCCCCGTCTGTAACAGCATCCCCCACCAGCAGCCCTGGCCTTCAGAGCTCCGGGCAGAAGCGGCCAGAGCTCCCCAGGGACACGGCCCCCTTCTCACAGGCCATAATGGCCACCAGGGCACATGGAGAGCCCTCTGTGTCCTGTGGGTTTTCTGGCCTACGGAGCATATTCACTCTGGCACAACCCCTTCTCCGGACATTTCCATTCCTTCTTTCATTGTTTGCCATGGCAGTGTTTCCAGTTCTACCTCCTTTAAGGTGAGCTGATACTTCTTTCAAGAGTCTAGGAGGCCACGTCCAGTGTATTGACGTCATCTCCTGGGCTGCTTGCCAAGGTGTAAATCCTGTACCATGAGAGAAGGCTCTCACATCAACAAGCTCTCCCTTCCCCGATGTTATCTTCTGTGCCCCCTGACTCAGCACCCTCAGGATCCTGTCCCAAACATACGCTCACAGTTCCTGACAGACTGGGCCCTACAATTGCCTCTTGGCATAGTCCCCTTCTGCCTCAGCCAACCCAGCACATCTCTGGCCGGGTTAGGTCATGACCTGACCCTAGTTGGGGTCTGATGGCCTGGGGAGGAGTTGGGAATGCATCTGAGCAGGGCACGTGTTGTCTTGCAAGACAGGATCCTCTGCGTCAGCTGCAAATAAACAAGAGGCACTCACCTTTCACAGGGAGGGTGGGTCCCTTCCGCAGGCCCCGGGGCCCTTGGGAATCTGAGATTCCAGACTCATTAGTGCATCAACCCAGATGTCCCCATCCAAAGTCTTAGAGTCTGACTGCTTCCAAATTAGAGTCCTGACCTGGACACAGAGGACCAGCCAGAGTTGCTAAGCCAACATTCTCTGGAGCCCTGCTGGGGGGTAATGCGTAGATCTTCAGCTTTACTGCCACCAGGCTCCAGGAGATGGGGACCTATTTATATACAGCCCGGGAGCACATTTCCCATCCTATCGGCGAGCAATCGGTGAGCAATCATCCTCAGCCTCCTATCGCCTCTCCCCAAAGCATCCACGGCCCCCAGCAGCAGCCAGCTCATTCCAAACGTCTTACATGATTAGTGTCTCCCCAAACTCTCAACCACTGAGATGCTGCACCTCCCATGCATTGCCTGCCATCAGTATACCATCCCCGTTAGCTGCCTGCAGAATTTTTTTTAAAATATATTTTATTGATTTTTTACAGAGAGGAAGGGAGAGGGATAGAGAGTTAGAAACATCGATGAGAGAGAAACATCGATCAGCTGCCTCCTGCACACCCACTACTGGGGATGTGCTCGCAACCAAGGTACATGCCCTTGACCGGAATCGAACCTGGGACCCTTGAGTCCGCTGGCCGACGCTCTATCCACTGAGCCAAACCGGTTAGGGCTCTGTGGAAGTTTTGACAGCGGCTCTGGCCTGGCCTGCCTGGGGCTACTCGTGTTCCCTGCCACCGGCGCAGGGTCTGCTTCCCATCAGCCAGGACCAGCAGCAAAAGCCCATTTTAGAGATGGGTCCTCGGGCGCCTGCAGGACCCGCTGTCGTCACCTGGGTCACCGGGAAACAGGCCCTGAGACAGGGAAGTTTCCGTGCAGAGGTTACTGGGGATCCTTGCAGAAGGAGAACCTGTGAGTGGTGAAGGCAGAGACCGGGCCGAGAAGACAAGTGCAGATGCAGGTCTCAGGGGGTGGCTTGGGGAGCTCTGGACCTGGGATGCCCCTCCGAGATACCCCAGGTTGAGCCTTTGTGCCTCGGATGAAGCAGAGCTTGGCTACGCACTGTCCTGGGAAGGGAACACAGCCTTGGGCGAGGTTCTTCCTTTGGTGGAGGACAATTCCAGGGAGCACGCAGCTGAGGCGGCAGCCAACAACTGCCCTGGAGCTGGAGGAATAGGGAGCGCCTCAGTCCTGAGGGGGCCTGGCCGCCCACCACAGCGCCCACATGCTCTCAGCTCTGGGCACCTCACTTACTCTGCTGACACTGTTGCCTGACCTGCAACATAAGGGAATAACACCTACCTCCTGGGATACCCAAAAGAGCAAAGGAAAAAACAACACGAACAAGTGTGAGCAGTGTGTGAACTGTGAACAAGGTTATTCATTTCAGCCTGAATTCTGGAGCAACCTCAGCACCATCTTTCTCTTGTGCCCCACACCCACTTCTCAAGAACAGTCAGTACTTTACTTTTCTACCAAAATCTATCTTTAAATTTCATTTTATTGTTTCTCCCAAATGTTGCAATGATGGTGTTGAGACAGGGCTAATTTGTGTCTGAATTTTTAAAAAATATATTTTTATTTATTTCAGAGAGGAAGGGAGAGGAAGAGAGGTAGAAACATCAGTGATGAGGGAGAATCATTGGTTGGCTGCCTCCTGCATGTCCCACACTGGGGACCGAGCTCAAAACCGGGCAAGTGCCCTGGTTCGTAGGTCGATGCTCAACCACTGAGGCAGGCTGGCTGGACTCTTTGAATTGTTTTTAATCATAAATTAATTTCTAAAATAAGCCAAATAAAAATCCATCAGTCTCTAATCAGGGGCTCTGTAAAGAATAAAATTCAAAGATTTGTGGTTTTAAAATTAAAAATTGTTCTCAAAAATTTGTACCAGGTCAGTTGCGGGCTCTATCCCCAGTGGGGGGCATGCAGGAAGCAGCTGATAAATGATTCTCTCTCATCATTGAGCTCTCTCTCTCTCTCTCTCTCTCTGCCTCTCTGAAATCAATAATATATATGTAAATTTTTTTTACCAGTTCAAAGGAGATTCAGAAATGAACCATGCAATTTTAAATAATTTTCACTAGAGGGAGCTAGTTACAAATAAATACTTTTACACGGCCTCAAACACTGTGTATACTAATTGTGTCTAAATCTGGTTGATATGAGCATATTTTTTAAACTCAGAAATACTTTCAATAGATGATTAGACAAACAAAAACTAAAGTGAGCTTAAGAAAATCTTTCTTACCTCTTTCCAAATATTTTCACATATATACTTATATATATTGATTTTTAGAGAGAGAGGAAAGGAAAGGGAAAGAGAAACATCTATGTGAGAGTGAAATATCAATTGACTGCCTCCTGCATGCCCCCCACCAGGGACGGAGCCCACAACCTGCACATGTGCCCTGATTGAGAATCCAACTGGCAACTTTTTCATGCACAGGACGACACCCAACCAACTGATCCACACTGGCCAGGGCTAATCAAATAATATTAAATGCAGACAAAACTGGATGCATGAAGATATTCATCCAGATAATATTAATAATAGTAACACTTTGGAAACACAATATTCAGCAATGGAGCTGGTAAAGTATCATGGCATAGCTATACAATGGAATGTCCTTCACTGTGTTCAATTTTTCTGGTCATATGTTCATTAAGTGTTTTATATTGTTTTGGAAATGCTTATGCCCTGGTGTTATGTGATAAGTAAAAATTGTTTATAATTATAATATTGAACATTTATAATGCACTAGGAAATGTTCCAAGTGCTTTATAATTATTAACTAACTTAATCCACAAAATAACCCTATAAAGTAGATCACTAATATTACTCCATACTACAGCTAAGGGAACTGAGCTACGGAGATGGGAAGTACATTGCCCAGGTTACCACAATCAGGAAGTGGAGGAGCCAGGATTCAAACCTAGATTTTCTGACATTGTTAAACACTATGCCATATGGCCTCTTACATGTTGTATCACAGTATCATGTAAAACATATAATTTTCATATTTGTGTATATATTTATATGTATGGAAAAGATGAGAATAAAGCACACTAAAATATTAATGATTAGCTACCTCTGGATAATGGGTTATGTATATATGTAGCACATCAGAAATGATCCTCTCCCCTGGCCAGTGTGGCTCAGTTGTTTGGAGCATTGTTCCACGCACCAGAAGGTGACAGGTTCAATACCCAGTCATGGCACACACCCTGGTCAGGGCTCATGCAGAAGGCAACCAGTCAGCCAGCAGATGTATTTCTCTCACATCGATGTTTCTCTCTATCTTTCCTTCTCTCTTCTACTCTCCCTAAAAAAAATAATAAAAAAAAAATCAATGGAAAAATATCCTTGGGTGAGGATTAACAAACAAAACAAAAATTTAAAGCAAGCACATTGTATTGCAAAAAAGTAATTTTCCCATGGGGTGGGGGAATAACTACCATAGCAACTATTATATATCTTCCATTTACTTATTTAAGAAAAGATGAAAAGGCATTGCCAGGTGAGTAGAATGTTTTATTTTGAATCTCAATGACAAAGTAATCTTTTAGAGGGTGCATAATCCAAAAAAAAGAAGGAGATATGGGTATTTTTCCAAGGGTTGAAGACATGGTTATGTGCCTAGGGAAAAAGGAAAGAGGCAGTAATTTAAATTGCAGATCTAATGTCTTGAAAACAAAGAGCACAGTTGAAGAGGTGTCGGGTTGATGTAATGGGAAAACTAATAACCCGGGTTTCAAAGGAGTTTTTTGTTTGTTTGTTTGTTTGTTTGTTTTTTATGCTTGAGTTATCCGGATTGCCTGATTTAACTCTAAATCACCATCTTTCCCCTTTATGTTAAAAAGTGACCAAGGATCATAGTATGATGGAGAAAGCCTCCTGTGACCCAGAATGCTTTGCTGCAACTTTCATCAACGTGTGGAGTCTCTTTCCCCACCTGTTGGACCTGGACTGGCCTTGTGACTTACTTTGGATAACGGGACATGAGCAAATGTGACACAAGCAGAATCATGAAAAGCATTTATGCAGTGGGTCTTCTCTTGCTGCTTTTGGAAGAAAGCTGTTGAATTGGGCTGAGATTTCCCTTCCATTGTGCTCAATCTTTCTGGTCAAAAAATTGGTTAACTAAAATGTTTTCTTAAAGCCCTGGCCGCATGGCTCTGTTGGTTGAGCATCATCCCATGCTCCCAGAGGTCACCAGTTTGATTCCAGTCTGTCAAGGCACATGCCCGGGTTGCAGGCTCAATCCAGTGGGAGGCATGTCGGAGGCAACCGATGAATGCTTCTCTCCCTCTCCCTTCTTCTCTCTCTAAAATCAATAAAAACATTTTAAAAGTTTTTTTTTTATAGAAGATATTTATATTTATTTGACAAGGAACTATGCAAGGAGATTGGTGAAAGTCATGACAATGAATACATTCCTGTTTATGTCCTGGAGTAAATAAAGTAAGTCAAAAAGAAATAAGGCAACAGCCCTAAATATTTACAAAAAGTTTCCAACTGACAAATAGTTTGTATTGTAACAGTTACTTGTAAGTCAGTTGTCTGAATCTTAGAATATGTATCCATGCACCTAACAGTGACTGGCACAAGGCTGGCGCTCAGGAAATAGTTCTGAAATGAATGAATGACGAATGAATGGATGGATGAATGAATGATGAATGGATGGATGGATGGAAAGTATAGGTGGCTATTATATTCCCTGACCTACAGCTAGTAAGAAACTGGATGTGCTTTGTGTTGGTTAGTTTTATATGTCAAATTGGCTAGGCCATAATCTAGGTGAAGGTATTTTTTTAGATATGGTTAACATTTACAATCAATTGGCTTTAAGTAAAGGAGATTATCCTTGAGAATCTGGGTGGGCCTTGTCCAATCAGTTGAATGGTTTTAAGAGCAAAACTAAGAGGGCTGAATGGAGGGGGGCAAAATGGAGGGGGGGAGGAATGGGGGACATCTATAATACTGTCAACAAATTTTTTTAAAAACAGCAAGCGAGAGAGAGCAAAATGTCACCAATTGGTGAATCAGTGTGAAGGGTATATAGAAGTTTATTGCACTATTACTGCAAGGTTTTGATGGTGTAAAATTTTTTTCAAAATAAAAAAAAATTTAAGTCAGGAGAAAGGTAAATGAAGTAAAATTGTTCAAAGTCCTCACACTATCCAGGAAGTGAGAAAAGTACTTATTCATATTAAAATTTTAATCAAGGAACCATGTTAAAAGTCTTGGGTGACCTCTAAAAGAATAGTAAACAAAGCTAAGGGATGGGGGGAGCAATGAAATAATAAAAAATGATTAATCCAAAAGAAAGCAAGAAAAGCTAGAAAAAAAAGAACAGAACACATGGGATAAAATAGAAGACGCTAGATTTAAATTAAATGCAAATACATTGGTGATGGCATTAATTGTAAACAGATTAACTAAAAGAAAATGATTGTGATACCAAATTTTTGGACTGGAACCCAGATTCTTTGTCCACCAGAATCGAAGAATGAATCCATGGACAGAAAGTGGCAGAGCAAAGATGGAGATTTATTGAAGAACAAGTACAGACTCCCACGTAGGGAGGGGAGAGTCCCACAGAACGGACTCCCATGTAGGGCGGGGGAAGAGTCCCACTGAGTTTCTTTTCCCTATGGTTTATAAAGGCGCAGATCCTGTGTCCTGATATCTGATTGGTCAATATTCCCCTTCGAATTGGTTACTATAGTGATTCCTAAGGCCCTCCTCCCTCCTAGTCCTTCCATTCCTCTGGGCTTTCTTCTTTTCCATCTGAATGAAGGGCTCCCTTCTCTTCATTATAGACCTTTCCTGGCTACTTCCAGTTCCCTTGTCTTATGGAAATGCAACTGTTGCTGCTCCCTTGTCTTATGGAGATACAACTGCACCTGGCTTCCTTGTGTTATGGAAATGTATCTTCTCCCAGTCTGTGGGCCTGTGTTTTTGCCATAGACCCCAATTCTTAAAAAATCCCTAAGCCTGCCTATATCCCCCCAAAATCCCTGCTTCAATTGTCAGAGTGGATTAAAAATGATTGTTTTCATAATAAAAGACATTACTTGCCTTTTCACTCTGTTGACATTTGCACTGATGGTGAAAAAGCAATGGTGGGAAAACTGCTGGCACCTTAGACCAAGTCCAGTCAGTGACTCCACATGGTAGAGCAGTTACTGTACTCTACAGCCAGGCACCAGCCCAAAACGTCAGCTGCACTTACCAACGTCCTTGATGAAGCAGTAAAAGCTGCTGATTTCAGGAATCTAATTCTCAAGTACAGTTCTCTTGTAATACAAAAGGAATCTTACCAGTCTTCTCCTCCCATCCTGTGTTCATATACAAATCCTCTTCAGGATTCTAATAAATTGGCTTAAATGCTACAAGAATTAGGGAATGTGTCCTTAGAATAGAGTTTAATGGGAGAGCATCTATTTCTGTTGTCATATTCCTGATGAGCCTCTGAGCACCCCCCCCCAGAGAACAGGTGCTCAGTCTGAGCAAAGCAAACAGTGCCCTCTCTGACCATGCTTGCTGCTGAAGGACTCCAGTCCTTAGAAAATGTTTGCTTAACGAAGTTGAAGATGAAGTATGGTAGCAACCATCTCGGGTAGAAACTGTAGTTTAACTCTAACCCTGTTGTATGGCTTAACAATAGAAAAGTTATTATGATTTTCTGAATTGTATAAATCATCCCATTCGATTGAATGACTATCCCATTGATTGTTATCTTACTGGTTTTAGAAAGTACATTCTTCTGTACCTGGGAAACAGGACAGCACAATTATCCTAAGGTCAGAGGGCTCCAGTTAACGTGTCCCTGTTGACTCAGTGTTCCAGAGACCCAAAACAAAAACTGTAATTTAGATAACATGCTTAAGTCTGACCAGATTCCTCATTCCAGACCCGAGGGCTCTATCTAGATAATGTGTTCCTGGTAACTCTGTTTAATTATAAAACTATAATTAACATGCTGCTTCTGCTTCTGTAAACTGCTTTTTTGCAAACCAGGTTCCTCATTCCAAACCTTGAGATGTAATCAATACCTTTGTGATCTTTGCCTATATAAGTCTGATTTTGCCACCATCTTATCACTATGAGATTTGGGGAATGGCCCCTCATAGTCCCGGATTGCAATAAATGTGACTCTTTAATTCGACTTCTTGAGGCGTCCTTCTGTGATTCGTGGGGTACATTACAACAAAGATTTCATGAAAGTTATAAACCCGATAATAGTGAAAGAGCCAGGAGATTACCATGTTGAAGATAATCAAATCCACATATTGTGGATGTGTACATTTCGTTTAACCTTATAATAAACACATAAACCTGGCTGGTGTGGCTCAGTTGGTTGAGCGTCTTATGCACCTAAAGGTCACTGGTTCAATTCCCAGCCTGGGTTGCAGGCTCTATCCCCAGTAGGAGGTGTGCAGGAGGCAGTTGATCTATGTTTCTCTCATATCTATGTTTCTCTCTCCCTCTCCCTTTCTTTCTCTCTAAAATCGATAAAAACATTTTTTAAAATAATCATATAAAAATTAATAAACTACGATGGCTCACTCCACAGTTCACACACACACACACACACACACACACACACACACACACACATTTTAACACATCCCCTATATTTACTTTCAGAAACTATAATATGCACATCACTAATGCTAAGTGGAAAATAAGACTACATAAACAGTAACTGCCCTCAAGTAGAGCACTGTGCCTTTCCTATAGACCAGGGGTGGGCAAACTTTTTGACTCGAGGGCCACAATGGGTTCTTAAACTGGACCGGAGGGCCGGAACAAAAGCATGGATCGAGTGTTTGTGTGAACTAATATAAATTCAAAGTAAACATCATTACATAAAAGGGTACGGTCTTTTTTTTTTTTTTTTTTAGTTTTATTCATTTCAAACGGGCCGTAGTTTGCCCATGGCTGCTATAGGCTCATGGTCACTTTTACTCTGCCCATCACTGAGAAGTAAACTGACTTTCCTTTTCTGCCCAGAGACCATTGTGGCAAGGAAAAACCAGCATCTTATAGAGAAAAACAAAAACAACCAAAAGCAGCCAAGAATAGAACACCTGATACTCTGTTTAGATAGACTTGGTATTAGCCACAAAGACTCGAGTAGTCAAATTGTATCTAATGGTCCTGAGGGTTACATTTTTGGAGAGAATATTTCTGACAAAGTTGCATTTCTTACATTCCAACGAATACCAAGGATGTCCAAGGCAAAAGCCTGCCTGACCAGCTTCTCTGGTGAATCTCAGTCATAGAGTGTGCCCCCACCTAAGTGGGACATGTCCGGTGTTCACATTCATGGTAAACAAGCGGTGGATATTTGCATTGCTTATTTTGTGTTGCATTTACCAAAAAGCATAAAAGATTACTAAAATCTCTGCTGTCCAGCTGCACCCGTCAATATCCAATAGGTGCTTCCAGGTAGGAAAATGATGGGAATCACATCACAGAAGGTATTTTTTTTTTAATATATTTTATTGATTTTTTATAGAGAGGAAGGGAGAGAGATAGAGAGTTAGAAACATCGATGAGAGAGAAACATCGATCAGCTGCCTCCTGCACATCTCCTACTGGGGATGTGCCCGCAACCCAGGTACATGCCCTTGACGGGAATCGAACCTGGGACCTTTCAGTCCGCAAGCCGACACTCCATCCACTGAGCCAAACCGGTTTCGGCCACAGAAGGTATTTTTTAAATGACTTCAAATAAACAGCCAATAAGCTTGGGAATGACAGAAAACGTCTAGCCAATCTAATCTCTTAAAAACTATAAAAGCTGCCAGGCCAGTGTGGCTCATTGGTTGAGCATCGACCTATGAACCAGGAGGTCACAGTTTGATCCCCAGTCAGGGAACATGCCCAGCTTGCAGGTTCCATCCCCTGTGGAGGGCGTGCAGGAGGCAGCCTATCCATGATTCTCTCTCATCATTGATGTTTCTATCTCTCTCTCCCTCTCCCTTCCTCTCCGAAATCAATAAAAATGTATTTTTTTAAAAAAAATCAGAGGTGGAAGCTGAAAGTGTTAACAGCCAAAGCACTGACTCCTTAGAGCTGAAACAGCAAGTCCGTTTCTTAACGGGCGATCTTTGTGTTGTACCCCACGGCTGCCACAGTGAAGCAGGTTTTATTGTGATCCCGTTTTTTCATAAAGAAAAACAAAGCACGGAGGTTATGCAAATCTTCCAAAGTCATACAACTAGTCAAGGGCGAATAAATGTCTCCTAGTTTCCTTGTGGCTGATCGCAAACATTATTTTATAATTTACTGGAGTTTTTAGAAATGTTCAACTTCCATCAGTCATTTTAAAATGCTTTAAAAATGTTGTTTCATATTGTTTGTACGCCGGCTAAATATACAAAAAGTTTTACTTTAAAATCAAAGTGTGGGAGAATATAAAATATTTAGCCCATTTTCCTTTTCTCCCCAATCAAAAGGCGCTGTTGTTGTTAATGAAATCTCTGGGCTGCAGTCGGAGGTGCGAAGTTTCAGTGTGGAGGGAAGTTTTAAACATCTGAAAACTGGAATTGCAGGAAAGCGCTCGGAGACCCATAATTACAGTAGCATTCCCAGGTGCGGCCATAACAATTTTATTGTCAACCCACTGGTCTCTTTGACTTCCTTCACTAGGGAGGTATGACGGGCCCGAGGACATAGTCCAGCAGCAGGCGGTCTATCAGTTATAGGTACCATTTGCCTAATGACATTTTTTTACATCGATTTCTTTATTACCTAGAGACCCTTCCCTTCAATGTTCATGTTCTCCTGACTCTGAGGAAAATGCACCTCTGGCCAGCCAGTCAAAGAGGTGCAGGTCTGCAAAACTTCCAGACTCATCCACTGGCCAGTTCTTGCACATAACTTAGTTATGGGAAAGAGAAAGGGGAAGGGAGACCTGGGGAGGCAGATTTTAGAGCTAGAGTTAAAACCAACTTTGCCATGAAGAACACTCCCGTGGCTCTTGACCTTTGTTTTTAACATAACTTAAAAAAAACATAAGTTTATTGTGGAAAAATCAGAGAACAATAGGAGGCAAAAAAAAAAAACTGACCCCAGAACTATCTAAATTTTAGTGTATGCCCTTCCAGTCTCTCACTCTCTAGTGTATTTTGTTTATTAAAGAATGTTTTTATTGATTTTTAGAGAGAAAGGGAAAGAGAGAGAGAAACATCGATGTGAGAGTGAAATATCAATCCGCTTCTGAGTGCCCCCTAGCAGGGGCTGAGCCCACAACCTGGGCATGTGCCCTGACTGGGAATTGAACTGGCCGCCTTTTGGTGCATGGGATGACTGACGCCCAGCCAACTGAGCCATATGGGCCAGGGCTGTTTTTGTTTTTGCTATAGTTTTCCAAATATAGGATCATTCCTTAAATATTATTTTATAATTGGTTTTTTTAAAAATATATTTTATTGATTTTTTACAGAGAGGAAAGGAGAGAGATAGAGAGTTAGAAACATCGATGAGAGAGAAACATCGATCAGCTGCCTCCTGCACATCTCCCACTGGGGATGTGCCCGCAACCCAGGTACATGCCCTTGACCGGAATCGAACCTGGGACCTTTCAGTCCGCAGGCCAACGCTCTATCCACTGAGCCAAACCGGTTTCGGCTATAATTGGTTTTTCTTTACTCAGTATCATGAACATCTTTTTAGATCAATAAATTAATTTCTACAAATTTGTACATATGGCTCTAACACAATTCAAAGAGTAACCATCATTGAACACTTATATTTTTTTTAAAATATATTTTATTGATTTTTTACAGAGAGGAAGGGAGAGAGATAGAGAGTTAGAAACATCGATGAGAGAGAAACATCGATCAGCTGCCTCCTGCACATCTCCTACTGGGGATATGCCTGCAACCCAGGTACATGCCCTTGACCGGAATCGAACCTGGGACCTTTCAGTCCGCAGGCCGACGCTCTATCCACTGAGCCAAACCAGTTTCGGCTTTTCTTCTTTTTATATTAAAAATAGCAATTGAGCCCTAACCGGTTTGCCTCAGTGGATAGAGCGTCGGCCCGCAGACTGAAGGGTCCCAGGTTCTATTCCGGTCAAGGACATGTACCTTGGTTGCAGGCAGATCCTCAGTAGGGGGTGTGCAGGAGGCAACTGATCGATGTTTCTCTCTCATCGATGTTTCTAACTCTCTATCTCTCTCCCTTCCTCTCTGTAAAAAAATCAATAAAATATATTAAAAAAATAGCAATTGATTGAACAAACTTTGTAGCTAATTTTTTTGTCAATTTTTGAGAGAAAGTTTACAAAACAAAATTTATCACTTTAAGCATGTTAGAGTGTACAATTCAGAAGTTTTTAGTATTTCCACAAGGTTGTGCAACCATTGCCAGTATCTAATTCCAGAATAGTTCCATCACCCCAAAAAGAAACCCCATATTATTAGAAATCACTCCCAATTTCCCCTTATTGCCAATCCCCAAGAACCACTAATCTTCCTGTCTCTATGAATTTACCTATCCTGGACATTTTACATGAACGGAATTACACTACATGTGTCCTTTTATGTCTGGCTTCTTTCACTTAGCGAAGTGTTTTCAAGATTCATCCATGTTGTGGCCTGTATTCGTACTTCATTCCTTTTTTATGGCTGGAGAATATTCAATTACATAGATATGCCACTTTTGCTTATCCATTCATCAACTGAGGACACCTGGGTTCTTTCTCCTTTCCTACTATTGCAAATAGCTTTACTATGAACATTTTTGTTCCCATTTTTGTGTGGGAATGTGTTTTTAATTCTCTTGGGTACAGTGTATACCTGGGAGTGGAATTGCTGGGTTATGTGGTAACGCTTTAACTTTATGAGGAACCACCAAACTGTTTTCACAGTGGTTGCACCATTTTACATTCCCACCAGCAATGTGTAAGGGTTCTAATTTCTCCATCCTCATCAACACTTGTTATTTTCCTTTTAAAAATGATTGTTATAGCTATCCTAGTAGGTGCCAAGTGGTATCTAATTGTGGTTTTGATTTACAATCTCCTAATGACTAATAAAGTTGAAGGTCTTTTCATGTGCTTACTGGTCTTTTGTAAATCTTCTTCAAAGAAATGTCTCTTCAAATGCTTCACCCATTTTTAATTGGGCTGTCTGTCTTTTTACAGTCGGTTGTACACGCTCTTTGTATATTCTGGATCCTATGCCCTTATCAGATATATTCTTTGCAAATATTTCTCCCATTCTATATGCTGTGTTTTCACTTTCTCGACAGTGGCCTTTAATTTTTATGATGTCCAATTTATCTATTATTTTCTTTCATTGCTTGTGCTTTTGGTGTCATATTTAAGAAACTGTTGATAATCCAAGACCATGAAGATGTACACCTAGGCTTCCTTTTAAGAGTTTTAGCTCTTACATTTAGGTCTTTAATCTACTTTGAGATCATTTTTGTATATGACACTATTTGTTTCCTCCACTGCCTATTAATGGAAAGCCTCCTTTTCCATATAAAGTCCATTTAACAGTATACCTATAATAAAGATTTCTTAAACAGGACATAAAAAAACATCACCCATAAAGAAAAAAGGTGATAAATTAGTATGAGTGAGTTCAAGAACATCTTGCCAGGCTGGTGCGGCTCAGTGGTTGAGGTAGACCCATGAACCAGGAGGTCATGGTTAGATTCTCAGTCAGGGCACATGCCTGGATTGTAGGCTCGATCCCCAGTAAGGGGTCTGCAGAAGGCAGCTAATCAATGATTCTCTCTCATTGATGTTTCTCTCTCTCTCTCTCCCTCTCCCTTCCTTGCTCTAAAATAAATATTTTTTAAAAAACACATTTAAAATCAAAAACATCTGTGTCAATTAACTTGATTAAGGAATCTTTTCATAATACATATAAGTATTATGTTTATCAAGCCATCACATTGTACACTTTAAATATTTTGTAATTTTGTTTGTCAATTATCCTGTATAATAAAGAGCTAATATGCTCATTAGACCAAACAGCAGAACGACCATCCAGATGCCCTTCTGGATGAAGCTGGGGCTGCAAGGACCGGCTGGGACAGCCCGGGCTGCGAGGGCCGAGCTTTTTGCATGAATTTCATGCATCGGGCCTCTAGTCTATAATAATAAAAGTGTAATATGCTAATTAGACCGGATGTCCTTCCAGACGTCCTGTCAGATGACCTTCTGGACGAAGCCGGACTGTGAGGGGAGCCTGGGTCCCGGGTGCCAGAGGGAAGCCAGTGCTGGCAGCAAGGGAAGGAAGACCTACTCTTTTTTTTTTTTTTAATTGTTTTATTGCTTAAAGTATTACAAAGAGTATTATATATGTCTCCTTTTTTGTCTCCCCTTGACCCTCCCCTAGCCTCCCATACCCCCCAGTGTCTGTGTCCATTGGTTATGCTCATATGCATGCATACAAGTCCTTCGGTTGATCTCTTACCACCCCCCACCCAACCCTCCCTGGCCTTCCCGCTGTAGTTTGACAGTCTGTTCGATGTTGCTCTGCCACTGTATCTATTTTTGCTCATCAGTTTATAATGGTCTTAATTATCCATAAATGAGTGAGATCATGTGGTATTTTTCCTTTATTGACTGGCTTATTTCACTTAGCATAATGCTTTCCAGTTCCATCCATGCGGTTGCAAATGGTAAGAATTCCTTCTTTTTTACAGCAGCATAGTATTCCATCGTGTAGATGTACCACAGTTTTCTAATCCATTCATCTGCTGATGAGCACTTAGGCTGTTTCCAAATCTTAGCTATGGTGAATTGTGCTGCTATGAACATAGGGGTACATATATCCTTTCTGATTGGTGTTTCTGTTTTCTTGGGATATATTCCTAGAAGTGGGATCACTGGGTGGAAGACCTACTCTTGCACGAATTTTGTGCATCAGGCCTCTAGTGTCAAATAAAGCAAGAAAAAACAACATCAATCTCCACCCCAGGTATGTGTTTGAAAGTGTTTGGAATTATATGAAAACTCAGCAGTTCTCAGTTCCTCAAAACCTAGGGTTGACCAAGCCAGACACACCTCCCTACACACCAGCCAAAATTAAAATTAAGAAGATACTATTCAGAAGATACTATTAAGAAATCTAAAAGGCAACCTACAAAGTGGGGAAAAATATTTGCCATTTATACGTGTACACACACACACACACACACACACATCCCTCAAAGGACTCATAGCCAGAATACATATAAAACTCTTACAAATCAGTAAGACAATCTAATTACAATGGAATGTTATGCTGCAGTAAAAAAGGAGTTCTTACCATTTGCAACACCATGGATGGAACTAGAGAGCATTATGCTAAGTGAAACAAGCCAGTCAGAGAAAGATAAATATCACATGATCTCACTCATATATGGAACATAATGAACAACATAAACTGATGAACAAAAACAGATCCAGAGACAGAGAGTATCAATCAGACCCTCAAACCTCAGAAGGAAGGTAGAGGAGGGTGGGGGTCAGGGGAAGAGTGTAGAGGGCTGGGAAGGCACATGGGCATTCCTTTAATAAATTGTCAGCTGAATCTAGGGCGGTAGGCAGAGCCACGTCCTGGATACGCATTTTGCCAAAAAGACAGAAGTGTTCTCAGCTTGACCTTCACTTTTGCCCAGGTGTCCGGGAGTGTGTTTTATTATGTAAATCCAGCCAAGCACCAGGAATGAATAGGACTCAGTCCCACCCAGAACTGACGTCACTTCCTGGTATTGGAGGTATAAAATAAACACTCGGTTTCGGTGCTTGGTCCCTGTCTCTCCATCAGAAGAGGAGGACAGTGGTCCCACCCAGTCCCAGCTTTTTTCTTCCATCTTCATGTCTATCTCTTTCTTTCATATTTCTCAAATTCCCAGCCGCCCCTACTCAAAGAACTGGACCACTCTCTTTCTAATCTGGAGGCGTGGAAAAGAGAGACCCCTCCAGAAGAGATCAACCAAAGGACTTGTATGCATGCATATAAACCTAACTAATGGACACAGGCACCAGGGGGGTGAGGGCATGAGCCGGGGGGGGGGGGGGCGGCAATGGGGCAATAAGGACACATATGTAATACCTTAATCAATAAAGAAAAAAATACATAAAAAAATAAAATAAAATGTAAAAAATAAATGAATAAATAAATAAACATGAAAAATTACTCACCGATCACTCATCAGGAATATTTGGATGAAAATTAAAATGTGGTCAGAATGGCTAAAATGAAAAGATGCAAAATATCACATGCTAGCAAGGATGTGGCACAGCTGGACTCTCACTCACTGCTGGTAGAGTACGAAATGATACAGACACTTAGGAAAACCATTTCCCAATAACTCCTGAAACAGAACAAATGCATAGCCTATAATGCAATAAGTCCAGGAGGCAGATACCAAACA
The DNA here is from genome assembly GCF_963259705.1 of Myotis daubentonii. Classification (NCBI taxonomy): domain Eukaryota; kingdom Metazoa; phylum Chordata; class Mammalia; order Chiroptera; family Vespertilionidae; genus Myotis; species Myotis daubentonii. The sequence goes on from NC_081841.1 coordinate 39,251,644, forward strand.
GAAATGCATCCATATGATCACCAAAAGACATGTGCTACTATGTTCATCGAAGCTACCAAAATATCTAAGAAGAAGGTATGGTACGTTCACATGATAAAATAACATACAGTAAGGAGAATGGTCTAAAACTATATGCCACAATGTAGATCACTCTCACAAACAAGGGTTAGCAAAAAAACAGGGCAGACAGAAAGAAGATCCATATACATAAAGTATAAAGAGGTGCCGGGGTCCAGCCCCAGCAGGTCCAGGGGTCCCCAAAGGTGTGGACGGAGTCGGCGAAGAAGGAATGACACGGAGACAGTGTTCAGTTGATCAGCAGCCTAGCCAGGATCTCCAGCCCGGATCTCCAGCCAAGTTCTGGTCTGGATCTCCAGAGAGGTTCTGCTCTGGATCTCCAGCAAAGCTCTGGCTAGGATCTCCAGCCAGGCTCTGTGTCCATGTTCTCTTGCTAGGTTCTCCAGCCAGGTTCTGTCTGAGATCTCCAGCCAGGTTCGGTCACCAGGTTCTAGTCAGGTTCTCTTGCCAATTTCTGTAGTCAGGTTCAGTCCAGGATCTTTTGCCATGTTCTCTCGCTAGGCTCCATCTCCAGGCTCTGAGGCCAGCCTCTGTCCAGGATCCCCTGCCATGCTCTCTCCAGCGAAGCTCCTCTGTCTCCAGAGAACGCTCCCGTAGGTTCCGTGCCTAGGCTCTGTCTCTCTTGGTTCTGTCTTCTAAGCTCTGTGTTCTAAGTTCTGTCTCTCTTGGTCTTGTCTTCTGAGTTCTGTCTCTTGCTGTCTTGTTACATCTGTATTTATACCAGTTGATTCAATCCTATCAATCTCTATTACAAAGGTTAGGGCGTTTCTTATCTCCATTCCAGGGAGTAAAGATTATGTAGCTTAAGCATGATTGTTCATAGTTAAAGTGATTAATTACCCGCCTGGCACTTAGTTGAGGGGTTTTATTCCCTCCCTAACTTCAGGGGAAAATCCCTACCTGGGGATTCAACCTTTCTTGGAGAGGTGACCTTGGTTAAAACACAGCGCCAAGAAGGTGAGCAAACATATTAAGAACCGTATGCCATATATGCCAGGTCCCTTGAAATAGCAAGGATGGGCCAGCTCCCGGCAAAGAGGCAAAATTAATCTATATTTTAATAATATTTTAAATTTTATTTATTGATTTATTTTAGAGAGAGAGGAACAGGGAGAGAGAGAGAGAAACATTGTTGCTCCACTTACTTATGATTCATTGGTTGATACTTATATGTGCCCTAACCGAGGACCAAACCCACAACCCACTGGCATATTGGGATGATGCTCTAACCAACTGAGCTACAGGGCCAGGGCGAATCTTTAAAAGTCAGGGGAAGGAACAGAGGGAGCCTTCTGGCAAACTGGTGATGTTCCATTTCGTAAAATGGAAGTAAGTTAAATGTGTGCCCAGTTATTAAAATTCACTGAACTGTACATTTATGATCGTGCCTTTCTCTTCATGTATTATACTCGGATAAAAGGTTTGAAAATCGATGGACCCAGGGAAGCTTACATTTTCAATGACTACATTGTTTCTTTTATCTATAAACTAGAGACCCAGCGCACAATTAAATCGTGCGTGTGTAGAGTCCTAGCCTGTCATCAGGGCCTGTCCGCCGTCCAGCGACGCCTCACATGCTCCGTGGATGCTGCTGGCGCCCCACGAGGCCCCCAGCTCACGCCCTTCTCCCATGCACCGCCTCCGCCCCCTCCCCCCCCATGCGGGCCCTGTGTACCCCCACCACCACTCCCCCGTGGCAGGAGCACCTCTGCTCGCCACCTGGGGACCCGCGCCACACTCCCCTCCCCCGCCCTCCCGGCACCTGCCTTGCTGAGCCCTCTTCGCTGCACGCCCCTCCCCCCCCAGCCCCGTGCACCCCCACCAGACCCCCCCCCCCCCACCAGTCCCACGCAGGCCCTGCCAGCCCCGCGTGAGCCACGAGTCCTGGCCCACAAGAGGTGCTCCATGCACCTCCTGGTGACCGGTTGTTTGGACATGATGCCGTTATGGCATTATGACCGCAGGCCTTTTATGATATAGACACTCTTTAAATTAGTTTCTATTTTCTTAGATTTGTACTTACAGAAATTCTTGGTATTGGCATCAAAATTGTTTCTTACTAGTTGGCTTTTCTGGGCCTCTGTTTTCTCATCTGTAAAATGAGGACAACCTTAGAGTTCATTAAAACCTTTAGTTTTAAAGTAGAGTCATTATGCCCAGCTGGCATGGCTCAGTGATTGAGCATCTTATGAACCAGGAGGTCACCGTTCAATTCCAGTCGGGGCATGTGCCCGGGATGCAGGCTGATCCTGAGTATGAGACGTGCAGGAGGCAGCGGACCAATGATTCTCTCTCATCATTAATGTTTCTCTCTCTCTCTCCCTCTCCCTTCCTCTCTGAAATCAATAAAAATATATTGAAAACAATAATAATAATAAAGTAGAATAGTTTTAAAAAGCCAATGTCATTTTTAAAGTGCTGAGCACAGAGTCTGGAACAAAAATACTCAGTGAATGTAACCTGGCATCTCCCCCTAAACCAGTGGGACTTGTTCAGAAGCGCTTCCCAGTGCTGACACTGCACCCTGCACTCACCCCGCTGAGCACGTCCTACTGTGCGTTCCAAGACTGCAAGGCACCTGAGAGCAGGGGTAGTGTGCAGTCCACCTGGTGTGGAATAAGAATTCAATCTTTACTAAACAGGTGATTGAACAAATAAATAACTTTGCAACATACCACTATATTATGGAATCATATTCCTTTTCCCTGAAACAAGTGTTCTCGGTTTCTACCACCCACTAGAAATTATTCCCAAAATGTTCTGACTTGATTGATTCTGCTCCGGGAGAGCCTCTTTCTACTATTTCCTCGTAGTCTCCGTCACCTATCCTGTTAGGGCAGGCATGTAGCTTCTTTCTTACAACAGCTAAATCTAAATAACTTAGCCTTCCTTCCTTACAAAGCCCTGCAAGCAATTTTATCTGTCCCCACCCATTTCAGCGCACTCAATAGTTTGGACACTTTGAGCATTCCTACTTATTTTCTATGGAGTTTCAACATGATTAAGAAAAGACAATTTGGGGCTGAGAATCATGGGCATCCAACTGAATGGGAGAGGAAAGGAAGAACCTACAAGTCCCCAGGTAACACCAGGTGTCTTTTCTTTCCCATCAATGACGAGGCACGCTGAATAACTTGACTCCCGAGGGAGGACAGCCCATTCTGAAAAGCACACCACTCCACGCGGTGAAGGGGAGAGGAAACATGACCCTGTGGGAGAGGAAACAGCCACTCGATAAGCATGTAATATAAGACAGTTCTGGCCGCTGTCATCCTCCTTCCCTTCAGACCGAGGAGGAGAGGTCCGGAGACCCACTTTCTCTAATATTTCACCAAAATGAGCTCCTGAAAACAAACAGCCCCCACTACGAACCCTCCACCGCTCTACGGTCTCTAGAGCAGCGATCTTCAGGTATTTTTAATGTAAGCTTCTCATTGACATGCTGTACACATACAGAGCAGGACACAGCTGAGTATCAAAAATGAGTATCTACACTTAATTTTAAAAACTATATTATACACATATAGCACTATGCTAGTATTATTAAAACGTTAAAAATAAAAGAAAATAGATCTTCAGAGTTTTCATCACAAGAAAAATATTTTTTTGTAACTATGTATGGTAACTAGATTTATTGTAATCATGTTGCAATATATGCAAATATCAAATTATTGCTGTATACCCCAAACTAATATAACATTATGGGAATAGGGGGGAAAAAAGAAGAAAAATAAACAGAAATAGGAGTTTTAATTTTCACTTGCTAATCCTCCATGGACTAGCCTTGCTTACTACTTGGGAAACCACAGCGGCACAGATAGTAGCTACAGGCTACAGTCACAACCGGATCAATCAGGGTCTCTAGAAGAGGGAATGGAGTGGGTGCTTGGTAACTTCTGGCCTCAATTGTAGGACATCAATATAATCTCCAAAAACACAGAGGACAGACGTCCAGGCTGGCCCTCACCTTCAGGACTATGGCCACAGCATCTGTGATATCCAAGAACTGAGTCCCACAGAAGCATGTTTACCCACGATGGCAGTCTTCTGGAGTAAGGGCATTTCAAGGGGTACACCTGTATTTTCTTTCTGTTTTGTGATCATTTAAAATTAACTGTGGAAAGCGGTTAAGGGTTCGCTTTAAGTTTGTATTAAAAACTAAAATTGCCGAAGCCGGTTTGGCTCAGTGGATAGAGCGTTGGCTTGCGGACTGAAAGGTCCCGGGTTCGATTCCCATCAAGGGCATGTACCTGGGTTGCGGGCACATCCCCAGTGGGAGATGTGCAGGAGGCAGCTGATCGATGTTTCTCTCTCATCGATGTTTCTAGCTCTCTATCTCTCTCCCTTCCTCTCTGTAGAAAATCAATAAAATATATTAAAAAAAAAAAAAAAACCACAAAAAACTAAAATTATCTTGGTGAGCCCTAACCGGTTTGGCTCCGTGGATAGGGCATCAGCCTGCGGACTGAAAGGTCCCAGGTTCGATTCCGGTCATGGGCATGTACCTCGGTTGTGGGCACATCCCCAGTACTGGGTGTGCAGGAGGCAGCTGATCGATGTTTCTCTCTATCCCTCTCCCTCTTTGTAAAAAATCAATAAAATATTTTTAAAAATTATCTTGGTGAAAAGGAAATAGAAATGGATTCTCCACTGAGCCAAACCAGTTTCTGCTCTCCAAACATTTTAAATGTTTCTAAGGCTTATACTTAAGTGAAAATAACTATTTAGCTGACTGTGGATAAAGCAATGGATTAACTTCAGTTTCGGCTCCACAACTAACTGGGTAGGTAAACTGAGGGTGCTAACCTGGAGGATCACAGTCTCAGAGTAGCATGTGTGAGTAGCGCCCCCTCGTGGACATTCATATCGTGATATGTATGTGTTAAGGGAAGCGACATAGAAAAGTTGATGTTTATTTAAATAATAGCAAAGGGCTTACTTAGTTCTTCTGACACTTTATATGGCAGCCTCCTCAATAATTCAGTTTACTGGGAACATATGAAATGGTTTGAGTTCAGAAGAAAATGGAAATTATGTTGAACTATAACAGATTTCTTCGTTTTAACAACTGACAGATTGGCATCCCCAGGAGGTTCTCTATACAGCCAGGTATTTCTGCTGCATCCTCATCACTGGCTTATTGGGAAAAGAAAATGTTACAGAGACCTGAAATCTGTCTAATGGCGAGTTTAAAAAGCATAGTCTCAGCTACTAGAGCCAATCGTCCCCTGCAATTGTGCGCCCCAGTGGCACAGTCTTTGGTGCCAGCCTCAGTGGAGGACGGGACAGCATTCCTGCTACAAAGGGACTGGTGCTCCCTTGGAGTTGATCCAGGAGGCTAGGCTGGCCGGGTTTAAACTCTCTGGAGATTGGGGCCTTGAAGCTAAGAGGTATGTTGTGCTATTTCAGCACGCTTTATGAATTGGCTTCACGGTACTGTGACAGCACAGCCCAATTTCACCCTTCAGAGATCAGCCTGAGAGCCTGCGTGGGCCACTCCCTGGATTTCTGCACCCTTTTGTGTAGCTTAATTATACCTGGCATGACTTCATGCCCTCTCTCCAAGTTCCCATTCCTGGGATTCATGTGCTGCCAGAGCATAATAATTCTATAGTGAATACATTTTCTCCTTTAAACACTGACGCTTAAGAAAGCTTTAGGGTTTGTTTGGTTTTTTTTTTCGAGGGGTTATGTATCTGATGTGAACTGTATGAGACCTCTCCTGTGTCCGCCATAACTATAGGTAATAAAAAGTTTTCATTCCTACTATGCCAATTAGACCTCAATACTAGATTAAAAGAACATATGTAACACCAATGTATCACTGGGGGCACCCAGCACGGGCCAGGTCCTTTATGATACATTTTCTCGTTTTATTCTTACCACAACTCTATTAATTTCCCCCAGTTTACGGGGAAAGAAATGAGCTCAGAGAAAAGGTATCATCAGAGGTCATAAAGCCACAAAGTACCAGAGCCAAGATCAGAACTCGTCTTCTGACTCAAATTCCTTGTTATTTCCTCTATGCCTTGGTGATATTAACAAGCTCACATGCCCAGCATAAACCCTACCCTCTGCTCACCACATCTTTACTTCTGAATGGAAGCCACAGAGAAATCAAGAAAATGTAAGTCAAATGCAATGAAATGGCAAGAATAAGCACACAACCTTAGTGAGCTAGGATTCTCAAAGGACTTAAGGATTACAGTTCTCAAGTGTCAGGGGCTATTTAGACACTTAGTAGGGCCTTGGACATAGGTGCTCAATGAATACTTGAGTACAAGGTTATTTTAAAAGTCTCACAATATCACCCCACAGACTATTGATTTACATATACATATATATATATATATTCACTAATAAAAGGGTAATATGCAAATTGGTCACAACACCCTCACAGTCACGACCAGATAGGCTAATTAGTCATGACCAGTATGCAAATTGACCATCACTCCAACACACAAGATGGCCACCACAAGATGGCCTTCAGGGGAGGGCAATTGTGGGAGATCAGGCCAGCAGGGGAAGGCAGTTGTGGGTGACCGGACTGGCAGGGGAGAGCAGTTGGGGGCAACCGGGCCGGCAGGGGAGCAGTTAGGCGTCGATCAGGCTGGCAGGGGAGTGGTTAGGGGGCAATCAGGTAGGCAGGCAGGTGAATGGTTGGGAGCCAGCAGTCCTGGATTGTGAGAGGGATGTCTGACTGCCCATTTAGGCCCGATCCCACAGGAGAGGGTACAGGCTGGGCTGAGGGATACCCCCCTCCCCCGCACAAATTTCATGCACCAGGCCTCTAGAATATGTATATATATATATATATATATATATATATATATATATATATATAATCACTCTGGAATAGAAAGATCTAGCAGTCACCATCCCAACGAAGGGACCAATCTTAGCATCACCAAGAGTGGAGCAACTCAACATTGTGAGGCTCTTGATATGATGCAAGAGATGCACCACACAGCCTGTGTTTCATTCTTGCCAAAAAGTGTCAACCATATCTACTAAGAAAACAACCATAAAAAGTCCAGGATATGGAACACTATACAACTGAATCAGGATACTTCAAAATGTTCAATGTCATGGGGAAAAAAGGGAAGGGGGAAACAACTCTTCCAAATTAAGAGGAGAGACATAACCCAAAGCATGCATGGACCTAGATTACATCCTGGATGAGAGAAAAGTTTCAAAAGACATTTTCAAACCATGGGGAAAGATGATCATCTCTATATATATAAGGCCAATATGCAAAGTGTCCCCTTGGGAGTTCAACCGGGAGACCGATCACTCACTATGACATGCGCTGACCACCAAGGGGCGGCACAGAATGAAGGCCCCGGCCACAGCTGGCTGCCTGGGAAGGAAGGCCCTGGCTGGCAGCCAGAAGGCCCCAATCAGCCCTGATTGCCGGCCAGGCCTATGGACCCTACCCGTGCATGAATTTTGTGCACCGGGCCTCTAATATTAAATATTACTGAGTTATTGTGGGCATTGTGGGTTTATGTAGAATGTCCTTATTCTAAGGAGATGAATGCTTAAGTATTCAGGGAGGAAGTGTCATACTGTCACAACATTCAGTCAAACAAATTAAACACATCAAGTACATGTTGTAAAATGCTTCAAGTTAGTGACTTAGGGAAAGGTTAGACCAGGGGTACTCAAACTTTTTAAACAGGGGGGCAGTTCACTGTCCCTCAGACTGTTGGAGGGCCAGACTATAGTTTAAAAAAACAAACTATGAACAAATTCCTATGTGCACTGCACATATCTTATTTTGAAGTAAAAAAACAAAATGTGGAACAAATACAATATTTGTATTTGCATGTGGCCTGCGGGCCGTAGTTTGAGGACCCCTGGGTTAGACTATTGTACCCTTCCATTTTTTTATATATGTAAAAAAAATGTTCAAATATAAAACTTTAAAAATTTTTTAAATGCAACAAGCCCTTAGCATAAATTCAACTCTTCTACGAACATGACATCTGAGAATACAAAATTGTAATCAATCAGCAAGTTAATATTTATTATGCTCCTACTCACATACTAATAACCACTGGGCTAGACTCTGGGAGCGATAGTGGTGAAAAAAGAAATGGTCCTGATTTCATGGAACTTACTCAGCATAAAGTTTTATTTGGGGGAGAAGGGGGCGTGGTGGCTGCTCTGAAGCCTTCCCAAGACACCTAAACTGAAGCCTAAAAAATAATAGGAGTTGCCAAGCTCTAGGGCGGAGCTGGCCAATCTGGAGACAGGAATATTTATCCCTAGTGTTTCCCCCAATATCCCACCCTTCTTATGTAGCCTGACTCCTGGTTCCATTAACCACTCCCCCCCCCCCCCCCCCCCCGCCTCCATTCTCCAAAGCTAATAGCACCTTGTATTACTAGCCCCAGTGTTACACTCCTGGGAACAGCACTCCCGTTGGGTTTCCCTGCACCCTTTGCACAGCCTTGTGAAGTCCCCACATTAAACTTCCCTCCAATTATCCAATCTCAGTAAGGCATCCATTTCTGCCAGCACCCTGCTAGACAAAAAGCCCTGGAGATAGACTTGGGAGACAGCTGCGTGTTCAGATGGTATGTGGGACAGTGCGGAGGGAGATGGTCGGGGAAAAGGGCTGGAGAGGAATCCTCCCTGGGCCACTGGCATCCGAGGTAGGAAACTGCAATGCTATCAGTCAAGAGTATTTCAAGAAAGAAACTGTCAGTGGTACAAGCGCTGCTAAGAGGCTGGGGGAGTAAAATGAGGGATTGGATGTCCCAGTGAGAAAGCCAGCAGCCATCCTTGGAGCGGTAGGGGCAGAATCAACATTGGAAGGGACTGTACTAGTAAAAGTGGTTCGAGGCAAAGAATACACTTGTTACCTTAAAAAAGAAAAGAAAGAAAAAAAAAAGACCTAATTGTTCAGGTTCCTATTTTAACTCTACCAGTGACTTGCTACAGAATCTTCAGATTTTTGAGTCTTTAATTTTTTTTTTTTTAAGATTGGTTTTTAATTTATTTTTATAGAGGAAGGGAAGGGGAAAGAGAAACCATATGAAAGCAAAACACTGATTAGCCGCCTCCTGCCCGCTCCCTACTGGGGATTGAGCCTGAAATCTGGGCTTGTGCCCTGACCAGGAATCGAACCAGCAACTCTTTGGTGCCCAGGACAATGTCCAACCAACTGAGCCACACCAGTCAGGGCTTGAGCCTTTAAATTTGGAAAGTATAAACATACAACAACCACTCTTCCTTGCAGTTACAGAAAACCAATAGCTGGACAGTGTTACACTAATGTAAGTTATAGCAGTGTGGAGAATGTAGTTCTAAAACAGTCCATTACACCCCCTCCCTTTCAGACACGGAGACCACGGGCAGGCTTTGCCAACATCTGTTGTCTCTCCAAACGGAAAGATTAAGCTCTTTTACACTGAAGCCTGCAACTAAGTATGTCCAAGACCCCCATACGACACATGCAATACGCAGTTTCTAACCAGGATGCAAGACATTTGAAACCTGAAGCATTCTCTCCAACACAATGCGTAACCAAACTCCACCCCTCGAGAAACTGTTAGAACCTTTAGATCCTGTCCTGTCTTTGAGAACATGAGCCTGTGAAATTATCTATCTTTGATCCAATCTGGCTTTCTCCTCCCTTCCCATTCACGGAACATCACATGGGATGGTTGCGGGGCACAATGATAGATGTGAAGCTCAGGAAACTGTCCTAGGGACTCTGAATCGAGCGGCTCCCGGGGCCTTCCCCTCCTCACTGCAGAGCTAGCACTCAGTCTGGCTACCTCCACTTACTTTTAGACTAAGCCTCCTGGAGACTATTTCCTCCACAGACAGTCTATAATGGGTACTTTCAACATCAAAATTAAGAAACAAAATTTGATTAACTGACTTAGAGTCAAGGCCAACCTCTCGGCAAGGGTAAAGCTTGCCTCTCATTGTCAGCCTTCGGAAGAGACCCAGGTAACCACCCCCAAGGGCTGGTAAGGCGGCGCCCACCACAGCTACCGCGGGGACAGGGTTCAGTTTGGAGCAAGAGCTTTGGGAAAGCGGACTTTATTTCAGTTGCATGACCTCCTTGCACTTCACTCACCTGCAAACAGGCTTTGTTTTGTTTTACTTTGCAAGGTTATTTAAACAATGTTTAAACTTGCCTGCCCATAGTAGGTGTTTGATCATAGGGGTGTTCTTTTTACTTGCTACACAAAGCACTTATATTTCAAGTAATTCAGTTTAAAAAAATGAGGTGTTGTGGCGGACACAGCTCTAAGGTGTTCCTTGTGATGCCCACATCCCCTCTCGGCATTCATGCATCGTTCCCTCCACTTGAGTGTGGTCTGTACCCCAGAAGACGGTCTCCCTAGCAGACTAGCTCTGGGGACCTGCTAGCTCCACGCAGAAAATGGCCATGTTGGGAGATGACAGGTGTCAAGTGAGTGTGGAAGTGGACGATTCCCAAGTCACCTAATCGGAGTGCAACCCAGCTGACACCTTGTTACAGCCCTGTGAGACCTCAAGAAAAGGATCCAGCTACACTGTGCCTGGACAGAAACTGAGATCAACGTCCTTCAAACCACTGAACGTGTGGTAATTTATTACACAGCAGTAGATAATATAGGTAAGTCATCTTCCCACCACCCTACGTTAACTTAGTAACTTCATAGTAACTAGATCCATAGCTGGCAAAACCACCCGACTATCCTAAAGCAAATTTAAACCCTGACTGGAGTATAAAAAGTTTGGCCCATAGGATCTACTTTTCCCAGGTCATAGACGATGTTTTCACAACTTTGATATGGGATGCACCTATTTGGATCCCTCAGAATTCAGTGACTCAAATGGCTAATAAGGGCCAGGGCCAGGAACTAGAGAACCCAATGCCAACATCCACCTTTCCCTGTATCCAATTTTATAGTTTCTCTAGTCTCAACGATGCCTCCCACTATGTCCTTAGACAATAAAGTCACATCAAAAACATTAGAACAGTGGAGCAAAGTGCAGTATCACACAGCAATAAAAAAGGGTTAAATCTTGCCATATGCGCCCTGGCTGGTTTGGCTCAGTGGATAGAGCTTCGGCCTGCAGACTGAAGGGTCCCAGGTTCGATTCCGCTCAAGGGCACATGCCTGGTAGTGGGCTTGATCGCCGGTAGAGGGCGTGTAGGAGGCAGCTGATCAGTGATTCTCTCTCATCATTAATGTTTCTCTCTCTCTCTCCCTTCCTCTCTGAAATCAATAAAAATATATATTTTTTAAAAATCTTGCCATATGCAACAACATGAATGGACCTAGAGGGTATTATGCTAAGTGAGGCAAGTCAGAGAAAAGACAAACACCATATGGTTTTACTTACATGTGTAATTTAAAATAAATCAACCAAACACACAAACAAAGCAACAATTAAGTTATAGACGTGTGGATAATGTAAGTTCTGAAACCTGAACATGTGCCCTGACCAGGATTCTAACTGGCAACCCTCAGAAATAGAGACCACAAGGATGGCTACCAGAGGGGAGAAAGTGGGGAGATGGGTGGAAAAGGTGAGGGTAATATAGTCAATAATATTGTGTCGAGTTTGCAGTAACAGATGATTATTAGAACTAATGGGGTGATCACACTGTAAGGTATAAAAACGTCAAATCACCAGGCTGTCTACTTGGAACTAACATAACTAATGTATTATTGCATACCAACTATACAAACAAAGCCACAAAACAGCCTCTTGTATTTTCTAATAAGACTAAATTTATTCAATAGCCTAGTAAAAGTTTTGAGTATAAGTATTCAACAGTATAAAAAGTACAAAACAGATTTGTAGATTTCTAATATATTAATACAAAGTGCATGACTACATACAGTACATCCTACAGGCAAAGAGAGGTGGAAGGGAAAAAGAAGACTGTGGTTGACTGTGGTCTAGTAATAAATAAATAAATACAGAAGTAGAGATGATCCATATTATAGTATATTCTACCACCGACACTGTAGCCAAAATGTACAAAATAAAAAAATAAAAAAAAGGACCATTTCAAAGTAACTCGGGAGGAAGAGGAGAATGGCTGAGACTCTTGCAGTACACCTTCGAGGCTGTGGGGGCGCCACCCCACACCACTGTATTGTCTGTACAGACGGTGGCTTGTAGTTTCTTCCAAAGGAATATAAAATTTTAAGTTTAGAATAAGAACTATAAAACTACAGGGTGCCCATAAAAAGTAGCTCACTCCTTATTGTTATTCATACTATCCAATTTTTAAAATCAGGCTTTAAAAATAAGCACCGAGTCATTTTATTATAAAGATAAGGTCGGAAAATGATCCTCCCTCGTTCTGAAAAAGTGTGAACCGGTAATATTCTTCCTGAATTGATAGAAAAGAGGCAATGAGAGTACTTGGGTTTGAGTTCAAGGAACAGGCTTTTCATAAAAATTTTAGAACCGAAGGGCCCCACGTTCAGGATTTATCATGTAAAATCTCAATGTTCAGAAAACCTGACTACAAAAAGCCAAACCCACTCAGCATTAACACACCTCTTTTCTTTTACTAGCATTTTACTTTAATATAGTGGTAGGGGGAGACGCTAAAACCCTCATACATTAAAACAAGTTGAACAAACACTCTACACAGATAAAACCTTCACAAAGGTCAACTGAAGTAATCCAGAGCTAAAACTGAATTGTGTAGATTTCCAATGAAGTCACCGGTAAGCAACACGAGCCAAAGTCAATTATTTACACACTCAGCGAGCCCCTCTGAGAAGCGTGCCCCCAGAAGCATCAACCTTTGTTATTTTTATGCTATCCTGAAAGCCTGCACGTTTTTTCAGATATCTGAACATGTTTCATAGAGTGTGTTCTCTCCCATGTGGTAAAATAAAGCTTTGGTACTGTCTATATTAAGATTGCTTATCCTGAAGACTTGCTTGACATTTCCCCAAGAGGAGCTTCGATTCTGCTTTAGAAGTTTCATATAAATTAAAATCTTCATCAAATAGCAATATGAAGGAGGTGACACAGGATACAACATATACAGTCCAGTTACCTCTTTGTATATTTAGAAATGACTCCTTCAAGGTATTTGTACCAGAGAGCTTATTCTGTCCTGCTTAATATTCAGTAGTACAGGTTTGAATCCTCAGAACCTTGGCAAGACCTTAATATTTATAAAATTATTAACAACTACCTCGAGGGGCAAGTCCAGGTTACTGGTTTATGACAAATTCATGATCATGAAGGAAAACAAGTGTAGTCAGCCATCTTTAAAAATGCCCCAACCACTGCTTCTCAATATAGAAAGACTAAAAACTACGTACGTTTATCATACAACAAATCCCATCTCTGTCCCCTGAAGTCCCCCTAATTTCATTCATGAGAAGGGGATTTAAAAGAAAAAGAATTAAAGAGCACTTTACAGCAGCATTCAGCTTTCCTATGAAATACTCAGCATCTTAAATATTATGTACATGTCTGTTTTTCCTTTTAGTAAGCTAGACACTGGCTTCAGAGTTGGTGGAACTTGTGGAAGTGGAGGAAAAAATAACCCATTCGGAACTATTCTAGAAATTGTCTTTTGGCAGAATAGCAGGTATCCAAGTGAAAAACAGGAAGGTCATTTTGTTGCTGTGTTTTGGGTTTTTTCCCCCCTAAAATTTCAATCATTTCCTGTTCCCCTTCTACATACACCTCAGTCACCACTCCTGGGTGGAGATGGGCAGAGGCTCTGGGCTGGGCTCCTCCGGCTTCTCTGCAGTCGCCTTCTTGTTGCTGCAGCAAGGCTTGAAGAGGTGAGTGTCAATGAGGACTTCCCCAAAGCGGCCTTTATAGATAATCCCACAACATATTTTCTGTCTAAAAGAAAAATGGAAAGAACGAAATATATTAATAAGGAAGAAGAACAGGAATACAAAAAAAAAAACACCAACTCATCATAATAGTTAGTACAACATGATCCGAAGGGTCTACTTCCACATTCCAAAAAAGGGCTCCCAAAGCCTGGCCAGTGTGGTTCAATGGTTGAGTGTTGACCTATGAACCAGGAGGTCACGGTTTGATTCCCCCGTCAGGACTCATGCCCGGGGATCCATCCCCAGCGTAGGGCGTGCAGGAAGCAGCCAATCAATGATTTTCTCTCATCATTTATGTTTCTCTCCCTCTCCCTTCCTCTCTGAAATCAATAAAAATACATTAAAAAGGTGGGGGGCCTCCTAGAGAAACCCCACTGGCTAGGTAATGGGAAGTACCCAGGTCCCATACATCCCACACTGGAATCTTACCCGATATTAAGGGGAAAGAAGGCATTCTGGGAGACAGCAGTCAGTTTCAAAGGCTGCTCCCAAACTTGTAAACTGTTTCCTCCAAAAATCACCAACTCTTGAAGAAAAATAGCCACCATAACCAGGCTGACACAGCTGGTAGTTCTATATTTAAATATTTAGTAGATATAAAATATATACGTAACGGCACTCAAAAAATGACAACACATAACACCCATACCTCACATACTGTAATGAAAAAAAATTATCACTTCCTGTGAAGTCCCCCAGTTTGCCTGTCTCTAATCTCTTCCCACCCTACCTCATTCTTTCCTTTCCTCATTTTAGGTTTAGCACTCCTTTGTTCTTTTTATACTTCCTGGTTTTACTGCGTTTGCATCTCTAAACATATTGCTTAGTTATCTCATTCAGACATATGCATATTTTATGTGTATAAAATATAATTATCTCATATATAAAATCAGATATATACAGGGTGGGACAAGTAGGTTTACAGTTGTTATGGAAGATAATACAATAATGCATCCTCACAACTGTAAACCTACTTTTGCCACACCCTGTATATAAAATTAGATCACACTGACTTTATGCATAGTATTTATAGAATACAGAAATATGGAATCACACGGTATGCCGTAATTTTTTTTGCTCAGCATTAACTGAGGTTCATACATAGTTAGGTAAAGCTTTATTTCATTTTAACTTTGTACAGTATTCCACCATGTGGATACAGCACAATTTATCCATTCTCCTTTTGATGGGACTGATTTTTGTTATTACAAACATGCTGTACATTATCAGTGCATATATCTAAAGGTTTTTTCTAGGTTATGTTGTCAGGATATAAGAATGGGAATATGCTCAATTTTGCTCGAAAATGTCAATGTGGTTCCCTTCGATTCCTATTTTGCTAAGTTTTATTTTAAGGAATGTTCAAATTTATCAAAGACCTTCAATTTATCACTAAGATGATAGGCATTTTTTTTCTGCTCATTTAGAAACTGTTGGTGTGGCAAATTATATTAGTTGACTTTCTAATGTTTAAAACAATCTTATATCTCTAGGATAATCTAATCTGATCATGATATACTGTTTTGATGTCAAAGTTATGTTAGCTTCATAGAATGCTTGGGGCCTATGCCCTCTTTTATCTGTAATCTGGAAAAGCCAGTTGCAAGATCACTATCATTTGTTCCTGATGTGTTTGGGAGAACTTGCGTATCTGGGCATGGGATTGTTTGAGGGAAAACTTGTAACCACCGAGTCAATTTCCTTATTATGAGCTAGTCGGGTTTTTTATTTTTCCTTGAGACAGTTTTGGTAAGCTGTCTTTTTCTACTAATGTATATACTTCACATAAATGATCAAATTTATTGGCATGTAGTTGTTAATGTCTTTTTGGCTTTTAAATTTCTGCTTTAGCTATAGCTAAATCTCCCTTTTCTTAGCTAAAATACGTATGTGTAATACTGTCTCTTTTTCTTGATCTGCATTATCTCTAGTAATTTTTTTGGTCAGGTCGTTTTCAGCAACCAGTTCTTAGCCTTATTGATTCTATCCACTGCATACTGGTTTTCTACTCCATTTATTTCTACTTGTTATCTTTAGGATTCCCTTGCTTTTATTTTTTCTTATATTGGGTTTCATTAACCTTTAAATTGGATATATATCATTTCATTGGCTTTTAGTCTTTCATTTATAAAAAGCATTAGGAGGATAACTTTTCTTTTTTTTAGCTTCTTTTATTTTTAATATATTTTTATTGATTTCAGAGAGGAAGGGAGAGGGAGAGAAAGAAACATCAATGATGAGAGAGAAACATTGATCGGCTGCCTCCTGCATGCCTCCTATAGGGGAGTAAGCCTGCAACCCGGGCATGTGCCCTTGACCAGAATCAAATCTGGGACCCTTCAGTCTGCAGGCCACTGAGCCGAGCCAAACCACTGAGCCAAACCAAACCAGCTAGGGCGCTCTTTTTACCTCTTTAATGTCATACCACCTGTTTTGATTTGTAGTATTTTTCATTTATTTTTTAGTTATGAAGATTTTCTATTTTATAATATACTTTCTTCCTTTAAAAAAAAATATATTTCATTGATTTTTTACAGAGGAAGGGAGAGGGATAGAGAGTTAGAAACATCGATGAGAAACATTGATCAGCTGCCTCCTGCACACCCCCTACTGGGGATGTGCCTGCAACCAAGGTACCATGCCCTTGACAGCAATCGAACCCGGGACCCTTCAGTCCACAGGCCGATGCTCTGTCCACTGAACCAAACCGGCCAGGGCTCCATTGGTTTTTTAAGAGTGGAAAGGATGGGGGAGGGGAAGAGAAAGAGAGAGAAACATGGTGTGACAGACACATTAATTGGTTGCCTCCCCCACACACCCGGACTCGGGGGGGAGAAGGGCTGGGATCAGAAATGCTGGGGAATCGAATCCATGACCCTCTGATGCAAAGGCTGCTGCTTTAAACACTGAGCATTACTGGCCAGGTCTGTTCCACTATTTATGCATTCATTGGTTGCTTCTTGTATGTGCCCTGACCAGGAATCGAACCTGCCTTGGTATACCAGGACAATGCTCTAACCAACTGACCTGCCCAGCCATATTTGCTACTGTCTTTAATTTTCCTTCTCAATATTTCAATATAGGGTCTCTTTATTCTGCCTGCTCTGCTGCAGAATGTTCATTATTGAGGGTCAATTTGGCAGCCACTCTCAATTTTTTTGCTAGTCAAAAAGTCTTATGCCCTTATTTAAAAAAGATATTTTTGCTACATGTATACAATTCTAGTTTGAGAGTCATTAACTCTTGGGCCACTGAAGAAAACGATCTATTGTTTTCCGGCTTCCTTCATTCATGTGGAGAGTTCAGTTTTGTGTTTGTTGTTCCTTTGAAAGTAATATCTGTTTTCTCTCTGCCTAAAGGTCTGTTTTGTCTTTCATGTTCTATAGTTTCACTATGATGTTGTCTATGGATAAATTTTCTTTACTCATAAGACAATTGGTTATTTGCTTTTAATTTGTTAGTCTTCCTAAATCTGTGAACTAGAAAATCCTTAACCACTTTTCTCTTTGAATATTTTTCTCTTTTCTAGCCTATCATCTTCCTGACTTAGGAGTCCCACATTTACTTAGTATTGACCTGTTTATTCCTTATTAACTTGTCCACTTTTCAATGCCATTTTTAAAAAATTTAAAAATATGTATTTCAAGCCCTTTTACTTTTTTCAGTGAATGAGTTGGTCAGAATGAATACCTAAGTCTACTGCATTACAGGGAAAATTCAGGTTCCCTAACATGATTTTCATTTTAAGTCATTTTAAATAGGAAAAAACACAAAATCCCAACCCTCAGCTCAATTCTTGCTTAATCCACCTCCAAGCATGTGTGCTAACAGCCATTTAATTGCTAAGGAAGGAGGGACCTGTTGCCTGTAATTAAGAAGGCTTGTTGGTTAGAGAGGTATTTTCTATCGCATTTACCTTTTCCAGTACGTGAGATCTAAAAAGGAAAAAACTGGCGTTCTGCTGGAGCCCGAAGCCACCTCTGTATCTGAGCCCTCATCTGACTGGTTACTGTAACAAGGAGACTGGGCTGGGGAGGCACTTGAGGTGGTGCTGTGAGCATCAGAATCTGCAATAAAGAGAAAACAAATTATTCTTTCATTATATGCGATTGCAATTAAACCTCGGCATAAAACACTGTGAATGAGTTAGTAAAAATAAATAAACAAATAAAAATAAAATTATTTTTCTATTCACTACTGATACTTGAAGATATTTCTACTAACTAAAGTGTTTCTAAAACAATATGAGAACTTAAGCTTCCTGGAAGGTAAGAGTAGACATACTTTGCCCCGTTCCTCCGGTTTTAATAAGCACAACTAAAAGCCCTGAACGTTACCTAAAAAATGAACCTAAAGACCCTGGAAGTTGTCAACAGCTAGAAAAGCTTGAGACCCAAGGAAGGTCATGGTAGTGAGTTCCCTAGTTTTTATGGGCTTTCTTGTTGCCTCATACATAGCCAACCCAGAAATACCTATGGATGCAGACAATTTTTTTTTAAAGCCAACAAAAGCCTGCTCTCGCTATAGACCAGGAAAGGGGAAGCCTAGCAAGGCAGGAAACTTTTGTTAGACAATAGTTGCTCTACTCCTGGCACCCCACAGAAAACAACGGCCCAACCCCACCCACCTCGGCCAAGGCCAAGCGGGGAGCCTAGGTTTCCATCCTCACGAGACTGTTCTGAGGCAGCCCAACATGTCAGCCAGCGTGTGTCAGGGGAAGCCTATTGAAGAGTCAGGACTTTCACTATGGCCCACCGGAAATAGGGTCCCCCCACCATGTGGGAGCCTCAGTCCCCCACCAACCTGGCAGCCATGGGGAGCTCCCACTTCAGATGTCAATGGACGAGGAGTGGAGAACTTGTAACACCACCTGGCAGGAACAAGGTGGCGTCCCTCCCCACATCCCCTGCTGGAGGAGTATTTTTTTTTTTTTAAAAAAAGCCAGTTAAAACAGAAGGTTTTAAATAAGATCCAGTCTCAAAACATAATTCTTAAACTCCATGTTCCTATCAAAAATCATATCATATCCAGTACCTGGAAGATCTCAAACTGAATGAAAAGGCAAGTAGATGTTAACACCAAAATGACAGAGATGACAAAATTATCTGATGAAAATTTTAAAGTAAACCATGACAAAAATGCTTCAACAAACCATTAGGAACATGCTTGAAACAAATGAAAACAGAGCCTCAGCAAATACCAGGTCTCAGTTTTTAAAAGATGACACTATAAAGAAAAACCAAGTGGAACTGAAATGTGAACTGAAAAAAATACAATAAATGAAATAAAAAGCTAACTGGATAGGCTCAACAGCAGAATGTAGAGGACAGAGAAAACAACCAGTGAACTGGAAGAACAAACAACAGAAATTACCCAACCTGAACAACACAGAGAAAACAAACGAACAGAGCTTTAGAGACCTGTGGGACTCTAACAAAAAAACCAACATTCATGTCAGTGTGGTCCTGGAAGGAAGGAGAAAGAGGGCGGAGGTGAAAAAATACTCAAAGAAATATAATGGCTGAAAACTTGCCAAACTTGGCAACAGACATAAACCTATAGGTTCAATAAGTTGAGCACACCCTAAACAGGATATACCCAAAGAAATCAAAGCCAAGACACATAATTAGCCTTCAGAAAACTAAAGACACAGAAAAATGACGTTACAATAGATCAAGATTTAATAAGTAATAAAGGCAATTCATCAGATACAAACTAAATATGATTTAGTATTTTTGCCCTCAGAAGACTTCATATAAATTTCTGAAGTGGAAAGCAAATTGATAGTCACAGTGCTATAAGGATTATGCTGCTAGTCCACAGCAGAGCAATGTCATAAATAGGGTTGAGCCTGTTAAAGACTATACCCCTCAAACGTGGGGGAGGGTTGGTGGGTGGGAGGTAATCAACCAAAGACCTTGTATGCATATTTGTATACATGCATATATGTATACAGTGGGGTGGTGAGGGCCTGGGGCAGGGTCGGGGGAGAAAGGGTTGAGGGGAGAAAAAAAGGGGACATATGTAATACTTTCAACAATAAAGATTTTATTAAATAAATAAAGACTATTCCCACCCACAGGTGGGTAGAGCAATCCTTCAATTCAAAGAACCAAGCAAATATTTACTAAGTACAGACAGTCCTCGGGTTACATCGGACTCCACATACATCGTTTTGTGGTTATGTCACCATCTCCCATTTATTTATTTAAAAAAAAGTTCCGTCATTTCGATGTATGTACATATGTGTTTTGTTTTTTATTATTTATTTACCACAAGTAAAGGCCAGGAATCTTTCTTTTAAACTTTTTTTACTGTTTCACTTAATTACTGCTGTGTATGTGCTCCATGTGAGTGGTGCTTATGTAGGTGGGTTCCGACTTACGGCGAAAAATCGCGTTACGTCGCGCTTTAGGAACGGATCTCCAACGTAACCCGGGGACCTACTGTATCTACTAGCCATCCAACCCTGTGTCATATCCTGCCTGGAAAGAAATAGACTAAAAAAAACGTTTTTGAATAGAGCTCATAAGTGTTCTGTATTAACAAAAGTTTACATAAAATTAGGTAACTAAAACAAAGAAAGCACCATCAGTGTTCTAATATGCTGATTCATTTCTAATATATGAATAGTTTAACTTCATAAAAATAATTCTCACCTTGCCTGGCCAGTGTGGCTCAGTGGTTGAGCATCGACCTATGAATCAAGAGGTTACAATTCGATTCCCAGTCAAGGCACATGCCCAGATTGCAGGCTCAATCCCCAGTGTGGGGCGTGCAGGAGGCAGCCGATCAATGATTGATGTTTCTATCTCTCTCTTCCTCTCCCTTCCTCTCTGAAATCAGTAAAAAGACATCTATACTAATAAAAGCCTAGGTGGCCCTTGTGCACAACGTCACCACAAGATGGCCACACACACAGCTTGGGGGTCCCGTGGCCCGTGGCTCTGCGTGGCACGGAGGAGGCGGGTCGCGGCAGGGGAGGGTAGTTGGGGGTGATCGGGCTGGCAGGGGAGCAGTTAGGTGTCAATCAGGCTGGCAGGGGAGCAGTTAGGGGGTGATCAGGCTGGCAGGCAGAAGCAGTTAGGGGCAATCAGGCAGGTAGGCCAAGTGGTTAGGAGCAAGAGGTCCCGGATTGTGAAAGGGTGCAGGCCGGGCTGAGGGACACCCCCCCCCGCCTCCATGCACGAATTTTGTACACTCAGCCACTAGTCCTATCTAATGAAAGAGAAACATGGTAATTAGCGTACGACCGCTACCCTTCCCATTGGCTAATCAGAGCAACATGCAAATTAACTGCCAGCCAAGATGGCGGCCGGCAGCCAGGCAGCTGGAAGCGAACATGAGGCTTGCTTGCTTGCTTCAGTGACAGAGGACTCCAACATTCCCCACCTGCCGCTGCCGGCCTCTGAGCTGCAACTCTAAGCAACTATGTTACAAATATAAAAGCTAAACAAAACCCCAGAAACCTGCTTTAGTCTGCCGGGCTTCAGCCAGCAGGACTGCAACATTGTTTC
Source organism: Myotis daubentonii (assembly GCF_963259705.1). NCBI lineage: Eukaryota > Metazoa > Chordata > Mammalia > Chiroptera > Vespertilionidae > Myotis > Myotis daubentonii. The sequence continues at coordinate 39,273,080 of NC_081841.1, forward strand.
AAATACAGAAGGTAAACAAAGGCCAGAAACCTGCTTTCAGCAGCAGAGGCCTCAGAGCTGGAGCCTGAGAGCTAAAGCTGGCCCAGAATAAAAAAAGAAAAAGAGAAAAAGGAGCATTTGGGAGCTTCAGTCACCCGCCAGCCTGAAAAAGGCTCTCAGCCCCTCACCCAGACTGGCCAGGCACCCCAGTGGGGACCTCCACCCTGAGGGGTGTGTGACCAGCTGCAAACAGCCCTCATCCCCTCACCCAGGCTGGCCAGGCACCCAGTGGGGACCCCCACCCTGATCCAGGACACCCTTCAGGGCAAACCAGCCGGCCCCCACCCATGCACCAGGCCTCTATTCTATATAGTAAAAGGGTAATATGCCTTCCAGCACCGGGATCAGCGTGACAGGGGGCAGCACCCAAACCCCCTGATCGCCCTGCGGCTGTGTGTGACAGGGGGCAGGGCCACAACTTCCCTATCCACCCTGCTCTGTTCGTGACAGGGGAAGGCGCCCCAACCCCCTGATCAGCCCTGCTCTGTGCCTGATAGGGGGGAGCTCCCCAACCCCCTGATCGCCCTGCAGCTCTGTGTGTGACAGGGTGCGGCGCCCCAACCCCTTGATCAGCCCTGCTCTGTGTGTGACGGGGTAGAGCCATAACCTCCCCATCGGCCCTGCCCTGAGTGTGAGAATGGCGGCGCCCCAACCCCCTGATCGGCCTTGCTCTATGGGTGATAGAGGGCGGTGCTCCAACCCCCTGATCCGCCCTGCTCTGTGTGTGACAGGGGGTGGTGCCCCAACTCCTCTATCGGCCCTGCTCTGTGCGTGACAGGGGGGAGCTCCCTAACCCCCTGATGGGCCCTGCTCTGTGTGTGACAGGGTACGGAGCCCCAACCCACCTGATGGGCCCTGCTCTGTGCATGACAGGGGGCGGCACCCCAACTCCCCAATCGGCTCTGCTCTGAGCCTGACCAGGGGCTGCACCTAGGGATTGGGCCTGCCCTCTGCCACCCGGGAGCAGTCCTAAGCCAGCAGGTCGTTATCTCCTGAGGGGTCCCAGACTGCGAGAGGGCACAGGCCGGGCTGAAGGACCCCCCTGCCCCCCCTCCCCCAGTGCACAAATTTTTGTGCACTGGGCCTCTAGTATTTAAATAAAAACACAAAAAAGAAAACTCACTATATTAGGAAGTACTTAATATATATGAACCGTTTGAGTGCAGTTATTTGACCATTTCCAACCTATAAAAATGACAATTTCATATGGTTTAATCTAATACTTGTGATACTAGGATACAACTTAATTATATACAAACACATTTTGTAAGAAAAACTCTCTTCTAGAATGTAGGTCTAGAAATTCTTCAAAGAACTACAATTTAAACAAAATTTTTAAACAGGGTTTGGAAAGGCACAAAAGAGTAATTGGATAGCATGGCATGGCGTAGGTAGGTGCAATGAGCAAAACTGTGGAAGCAAAACACACTGCGCACATGGAGGCATCTACTCAGTCCAAACATTCTTCTGAAATAGAACCGTCAAGGACTTGCTAGGGATTTTCAACTTTATTCTGTAGCAATCAGAAATCACTGCAGATTTTAGAAAGAAGGATGACAAAAAATAGCTAACATTTATAGAGGAATTTGTTGCATTTTTTAAAACCCTTTTTCATTATCCCCTTTTCTCTAATTAGGAAACTGTGGTTACGTCAATGTTAAGTGACACCGGGGTCACATATTTGTAAGTGTCAAGAACTAGAACTCAGACCCAGAGTTTCCAGCTTCAGGTCCAAAGCCTTTGGAAAGAATGCCTCAGGAAGAGGAACGCAGGTCAGGTACAGGCAGGATGCTCAGAAGCAAATACATAACCTGAGGCAAGGAAACCATTCAGAGGGTGACGTATAAAAATTCAAATATGTCACAACTGTTTGGTACGTTGCATACAGGTGCTAGCAATTCACAATGCACCTGGGAAACCCAGTGTAAGTCTGAACCTCCAAAACCCATACATCTTTCCTTTTCAAAGGGACTTACTTTTCAGTTTCCAGCCCCAATCTAAAATTAACTGTGCAGACACCAAGGAAGCATAACAAAATGCAGAGACAAAGAAACAGGACAAAATTGTCAATGGAAGATATAGAGTTCAGAACCACACTTTTAAGGTCTCTTAAGAACTGTTTAGAAGCTGTTGATAAACTTAATGAGATCTACACAAAAACTAATAAGACCCTCGATCTTATATTGGGGAACCAACGAGAAATTAAGCATACACGGACTGAAATAACGAATATTATACAGACGCCCGACAGCAGACCAGAGGAGCGCAAGAATCAAGTCAATGATTTGAAATGCGAGGAAGCAAAAAACATCCAACCGGAAAAGCAAAATGAAAAAAGAATCCAAAAATGTGAGGATAGTGTAAGGAGCCTCTGGGACAGCTTCAAGCGTACCAACATCAGAATTATAGGGGTGCCAGAAGATGAGAGAGAGCAAGATATTGAAAACCTACTTGAAGAAATAATGACAGAAAACTTCCCCCACCTGGTGAAAGAAATGGACTTACAGGTCCAAGAAGCGCGGAGAACCCCAAACAAAAGGAATCCAAAGAGGACCACACCAAGACACATCATAATTAAAATGCCAAGAGCAAAAGACAAAGAGAGAATCTTAAAAACAGCAAGAGAAAGAAACTCAGTTACCTACAAGGGAATACCCATATGACTGTCAGCTGATTTCTCAACAGAAACTTTGCAGGCCAGAAGGGAGTGGCAAGAAATATTCAAAGTGATGAATACCAAGAACCTACAACCAAGATTACTTTATCCAGCAAAGCTATCATTCAGAACAGAAGGTCAGATAAAGAGCTTCACAGATAAGGAAAAGCTAAAGGAGTTCATCACCACCAAACCAGGATTATATGAAATGCTGAAAGGTATCCTTTAAGAAGAGGAAGAGGAAGAAAAAGGTAAAGGTACACATTATGAACAACAAATATGCATCTATCAACAAGTGAATCTAAGAATCAAGTGAATTAATAATCTGATGAACAGAATGAACTGTTGATTATAATAGAATCAGGGACATAGAAAGGGAATGGACTGACTATTCTTGGGGGGGAAAGGGGTGTGGGAGATGTGGGAAGAGACTGGACAAAAATCGTGCACCTATGGATGAGGACAGTGGGTGGGGAGTGAGGGCGGAGGGTGGGGCGGGAACTGGGAGGAGGGGAGTTATGGGGGGAAAAAAAAAGAGGAACAAATGTAATAATCTGAACAATAAAGATTTAATTAAAAAAATAAATAAATAAAAAAATAAAATTAACTGTGCATATTCTCTAAGTAAGGCAAACGTTAGTCACATGTCACTTTCCCTATGATTAAACAAAGGAGCTAGGAATATATGTATGAGTATAATCAATTCCTCTAACCACTGTCAAGTGGTATAATAAAATTACTATTTCCCAAACGTTTATTAAAACATCTACTGATGGCAGGAGTAGTTTAGAAGGGGTCAATGAGGGTCGGGGGGGGGGGGGGGGGGAGAGACATCTTTAATACTTTCAACAATAAAGATTTAAAAAATAAAAGTGGAGAGATTTCAAACAAACAAACAAAAACATCTAGTGAGAATGAAGGGTAGAGTTAGTCATTTTTTTCTCCTTGGAGATAGCTGGTGAAGAAGGGAATATATATAATTAAAACATACATACTTGCCAAAACCGGTTTGGCTCAGTGGATAGAGCGTCAGCCTGCGGACTGAAAGGTCCCAGGTTCGATTTCGGTCAAGGGCATGTACCTGGGTTGCGGGCATATCCCCAGTAGGAGATGTGCAGGAGGCAGCTGATCGATGTTTCTCTCTCATCGATGTTTCTAACTCTCTATCTCTCTCCCTTCCTCTCTGTAAAAAATCAATAAAATATAAAAAAACAAAAAAAAACAAAAACATACATACTTAATGTTAGCAAAATATTTTACTAGAAAGGTACTAAAATATTTTAGCCAAAGATTAAATACAGAGTAGGCAAAATTAGGTCTACAGTTATTCTTATGGAAAATAATACAATATTAAACTGTAAAAATATCCAAGGTCCCAAAAAGCAGTTATTTGTGTGATTAATTTGGTACGTCCAAAGCACTCCTCATCAATGAAAATCTCATATACAGTAATTGAATTAACGTGAATTTTGAATATCTGGACCATTGCTTACATGTTAGTATTTCGTGCATTTTTAACCCCACATGGAGAACAAGTTGGGAAGTGAGGTGTTTGGGAAATCGTATGTGCAGAGGTGGTGGGAAGAAGACAGTTGAGCTTTTTCCCACTGAGAAACTGCATTTTCCATCTTCCCAGGCAAAACAAATGGGTATTCTTCTCATACTATTTCAACGGTACCTTAGGAAAGTCTTGTCATTTAACAAATATGTCTTACACTTAAGATTAATAGGAAAGGTTTCATAAAATAGTGTGACTAAAGGAGATGACTATGCCAAACCCAGCAAATTGTTGAAAATGTTAAATGCCAGCATGTTCTAATTGGGACTCTAAATATAACTCTTATTTCCTACTGGCTTAGAGTATTTGATGTAAAGAATGGAGTGCAATGATAATGATATATTCCCACTTGGTCATATAGGACCAGCTTCATACTCAATATATTCACTAATGACTCAAACATCTGGCTATTAACATGCCCTAATTCCCCCCTCCCCCTTTTTTTGGTTAACTGCAATGGATCAAATGTTTCTTCTACACAATTGACTCATTTATTTTAATGGCTGCCTTTTAATTTTAGTCTTTTCTTGCTCACTGCCATCATCTATGTATGTAGTCAGTGGAAAACAAAATGTGACCATACTTTTTGGTGGAAAGACTTCACCTTAAAAGTGAAAATTTTGGCCGAAGCCGGTTTGGCTCAGTGGATAGAGTGTCGGCCTGCGGACTGAAAGGTCCCGGGTTCGATTCCAGTCAAGGGCATGTACCTTGGTTGCGGGCACATCCCCAGTAGGAGATGTGCAGGAGGCAGCTGATCGATGTTTCTCTCTCATCGATGTTTCTAACTCTCTATCTCTCTCCCTTCCTCTCTGTAAAAAATCAATAAAATATATATATTTTTTAAAAAAAAAGTGAAAATTTTGAGCCCTAACTGGTTTGGCTCAGTGGATAGAGTGTTGGCCTGTGGACTGAAGGGTCCCAGGTTCAATTTCAGTCAAGGGCATGTACCTTGGTGTGGGCACATCCCCAGTAGAGGGTGTGCAGGAAGCAGCTGGTCAATGTTTCTCTCTCATCAATATTTCTAACTCTCTATCCCTCTTCCTTCCTCTCTGTAAAAATTCAATAAAATATATTTTTAAAAAAGTGAACATTTTGAAAGTTGAAAGAAATAGCTTGGAATAATGCCACCAAAGGCTGAGTGGAAATTGCCCCTTTCAAAGGTGCCATTTTTATGAGATAAGAATTTAGTGTTTAATAGTTCATCTGGAAAGAATAATTCTATATAATAAAGAGGTAATATGCAAGTTGACCATTACACCCTCACACAAGAGGGCCGGCAGGGGAGAGCAGTTGGGTGACCAGGCCGGGAGGGGAGGAAGTTAGGGGTGACTTGGGCCTTCAAGGCAGGGCAGTTGGAGGCAACCGGGCTCGCAGGGGAGCAGTTAGGCATCAATCAGGCTGGCAGAGGAGTGGTTAGGGCAGGGGTGGGCAAACTTTTTTTTAAAATATATTTTATTGATTTTTTTATAGAGAGGAAGGGAGAGAGATAGAGAGTTAGAAACATCGATGAGAGAGGAACATCGATCAGCTGCCTCCTGCACATCTCCTACTGGGGATGTGCCTGCAACCCAGGTACATGCCCTTGACTGGAATCGAACCTGGCACCCCTCAGTCTGCAGGCCGACGCTCTATCCACTGAGCCAAACCGGTTTCAGCGGTGGGCAAACTTTTTGACTCAAGGGCCACAATGGGTTCTTAAACTGGACCGGAGGGCCGGAACAAAAGCATGGATGGAGTGTTTGTGTGAACTAATATAAATTCAAAGTAAACATCATTACATAAAAGGGTACGGTCTTTTTTTTTTTTTAGTTTTATTCATTTCAAACAGGCCGGATCCGGCCTGCGGGCCGTAGTTTGCCCACGGCTGGATTAGGGGGTGATCAGGCTGGCAGGCAGAAGTTGTTAGGGGCAATCAGGCAGACAGGCAGGTGAGCGGTTGGGAGCCAGCAGTCCCGGATTGTGGAGAGAGGGGGATCGGGCCTAAACTGGCAGTCAGACATCCCCGAGAGGGTGCAGGCTGGGCCGAGGGACAACCCCTCCACACCCATGCATGAATTTCGTGCACGGGGCTTCTAGTGTGTTGTATAATTTGAAATAAAGGTGTATAGTAGCCTTATGAAGAAGAGCATTATTACTGATACAAACCATTGTGAATGGGTGAAATTGTGAAATGGATAACACTGATAAAGTTTTCATGCACAGGCAAAATGTATTCACCAGGTTTCTAGGTAGCAGTCTGCTTTTATTTTGTAATTTGTAGTCCTCAAAAGACTTTTAAAAAAAAATAAAGTCCAAAGAAATAAAAATAAAGTCCACCCTCATACTTAGGTTATATAGGTGAGTCTTCTTCATTTTTTTCTAAATTCCATGTTAATGTCCAGTGGTAACATATACATACATATATGTTATATATTGAGGCATCTCTACTACGTAAGCAAGAAATAATTGCTCTTTTCGTCCTAGCTCCCAAACTGTGAACACCTACACAGAATTCTAATGTAGCAGAAACTAAATGAACATTTCTAGAACCAAATCATTGCATGTTACTGCCATTCAAAGAGTACCCTGTTCTGTTATATACTGTTTTTAGTGAAAGAATGTATAGTCTTCCAGAACTACATTATGATCTTTGCCTAATCATAGTTTTTTTCTTCATAATGACAAGGTAGTGTTTACTTACCACAATATTATTATAAATGGACAAGTCACCTGTGACAGTATAAAGAAAGGAAATGCTTTCTGAAAAGACTGGAGATGTTCATTTAGAATTTTAAGTGGTAATTTTGGAATTCATTTGCCAATGCCAACATATGGTCTCAAATATAAAATTTTTTTAATTGATTTTTAGAGAGATTTTTAGAGGGAGAAACATCAATATGAGAGCAGAATACCCTGTATAGGCCCCCCACCAGAAGGGATCATCAAGCAGCATCCTGGGCATGTGCCCTGACCAGGAATCAAACCAGCAACCCTTCAGTGCACAGGACAACTCCCAACCAACTGAGCCACACCGGCCAGGGCTATGTAATTCTGAATATAGATGTTAAAATTGTATTTGTATGATTGGATAAATGTTGATTTCCCTAAGTTGGTGCCAGTTTCAAAGGATAAGTCTCTTAGATACCATAATTAAATTTGTGTTTACAGCTGATCATAAGTTTCTTAATCTTAATTATTCTGGAGTACTGACTTAGAGACATTTATTATGCTGTTCTTATGAAAACTCCAACAGGACATTTTGACAGAGCATAATGATGGTGATGACAGGAAATGCATGTGACTAAAAGATTTACTTCTAATTTCAGTGTTTTTCAAAGCTCACTGTCACCCTTCCCTAGGAAGCCTCTTCAGACTTCTCTAATAGCACCCCAATATATTTTATTATAGATCAGAAAAAGAAAATGCAAAATTAATAAATACTAATACAAGAATAAACTGTCTCGCATCTCACATCTGTAAACCTAATTTTGCCCAACTCTGTAAACCATCAGAATAACTAAGGACTGGTAACACCTACTTACCCAAGAGCACAAAGTTAGCAGCAGATCTGGAAAGACTTTGGAGTTCTGAGATATTGGTTATAGTGCCCCAGACCAGACAGCAGGATGGTACAGAAAGAGCACGAGGCTTTAAAGTTAGACAAACAGGAGGTCAAATTCACCTCTACCACTTACTAAGTGACCTGGGTCAAGGTTAACCCTTTGAGTGCCAACCAATATCCTAGGAACTACGCTAAAATTGCCAAGGCATTTTTGCTGATTTTACAGCAGTTTAGGGAAAAAATTATGAATTGCAAGTAAATGAAGTTACATATTCAAAAACTTAAGGAAACCTTTACTACATTGACATATTTAGCAATATCATCATCACTAATAAAAGCAGACTTAGATCTGGACGCCATTTCGAAGCTTTGATAGTGCTCCCGGCACTTTTGGCGAAAGACAGGAGGAGCGCGATGGCCCTCCCCGGCACTCTAGGGGTTAAATTACCACGCCAGTGCTAATCTCTATCACAGAAATCATGGCGATAACTATGGATGTGAAGTGCTGGGTAGATATACCAAAGTGCTCATGAGATGACAGCTACCCTTCCTTTCTCAGTCTACCTAGATCAGTAGATTAAACTGTTTTTCCATTGTTTCAAAACAAGCATTGATTGATAACATTTTGCCTATAGATGTTTTTTAATCCTGAAAACTCTAATACTGACCCACAACCCATATCTACAATTCTGAAAAAGGTTTGAAAATGGAAAGTGTATTCCTAATCTATGTGGTCACTATATCTGGCTTGACCTGAACTATAATTAAGGAGCCAAACCTGACTAACCTATTTATAGTACAGTTTATTGATTCCAGTTACATGAACACTGTGTGAATGTCTATTCCATCTATGTGAATACCGTTTCACTGCAGAAACACAAATGTGTCTGATATAACAGCACTGCCTCAGATCTTCCCCCGCTAGGGGAGATGATGCAAATGTCACATAATAGCATTATATGCCCTGCATTTCCTTTTCAAAATCTTAAATCCAAATTCCTGCAAACAGAAGTACCACTACAGGTGCCCTACATGCAACAACGACTTCCTATACGAGTTTATGAACTGGGTACTAATTGGTCATTCCTTTGCCCTTCCATCACTCTACACAACACACAACACACACACACACACTCCTAAATTCCAAAGTACTGAGGCTGAGTTCACTGCATTAGGTGAGTTATGATTTCTACTGTTACTTTCCTGGGCTTTCGTCTCAGATCATCCACTAATTATTTATGTTCCCTTCTACACATATTCAGGCCTCAATATCCTTATGCATAAAATATCAGGTAAACAAGCTTGAAAAATGTATCTTCTAGAAAATTAAGATGTCAGTAAAGATAGCAAAGTGGCCTCAGCACAATATGAAGAAGTGGCTGGTTTGTGGAAGAATTTTCATGACATCAAAATCAAGGACAGTATTCCAAGATTCCATAGAGATGATATCTCTCTCTACCAAGTCAACAATCCCCCTTCAAACACTCTTTTTTTTAAAAAGCAATAAAAGTAAAAAAAATGATCCATATATAGCATATGCCACCTCTGGGCAAAAACAAAAACAAAACAACTATTCTTGAGTACTTGTGTTTCAGTTTCAAACTTACTATGACGTTTAAATTCCTTCTGTAGTTTGCTGATCTGGTTGCTTTTTATCCTGTTTCCAGATAGAGTTTTCACTTTCTTTGGTTTCAGTGTAGTCTTCAGGCTGGGTCCTGCCCTTGCATCTACCACCTGGAAGAAAATACTGAATATTTAATACCATTTTAAAAATGACACCTCTGTATTCCTTCGGTTCAGACAAATGCCTATTTGAAGGAGCCCAATTTCAGAACCACAGTTTTCTATTAGAGTGTTTGAGAGTCCGTGTGAACCTTTTTTTAATCATTACATGAAATTTAAAAATAGTTTACCTCTAACCATTATGCTGTACACCTAAAATTAATATAATATTGAATGAAAACTGTCATTGAAAAATAACATTTTAAAAAATAAACAAAAATTACAGCACATCAAGGAAAAGTAAAGAATAGTTTATATAGTGGGGGTTTGTTTGTTTGCTTTTTAAGTAGGTAATAGTAGGAGTCTGCTGGACAAAGACATTAAGTAGATTTAAAAATGGTGAGAATGGCCCATGGAGGTTAAGAAAAATCAAATCTAACAACTATCACTTCTATAGGATGTTTTGTAGTTTATAAAAAGCTTTCTTTCATATACTTTTGATTTTACCTTCACCACAAAACAGTAAGGGGGATATTTTTGTTACTCCAATTTTAGAGTGAAGGAAAACAAGAGAAATTAAATTATTTACTTCACTTTATTTCACTAGGCTAGTGAAAAGGGCAGGGTGAGTGGGAGGGGGACAAGACTCAAATCAAGGTGTTCAGACCTATGTTGTAAACTCTTTTCACTACCCACCCTTAACCCCTGAGGTCAGTTAAATAACGGCAATGGCATGTTCTCCCCCATCTAGCATGGACACGGGTTCAGCTCGTATGGTCCCATTTCTCATGCACTCACTCATATTTACTAGTTGCAGATTTCTACCCTTATGATGAAAGGTTGCCATCACCTTCGAAATCAAAATTTGGATCTCCTCCAGATGAGGCATTAAAGAAAAACTCCTTTTTTTAGTAAGTTAACAGACCCTCAGAAACCTACCATCATAATGTAAGTCACCAAAGGATAGTGTAAAGCAAGTATAGGGAAAAAAGTAAAGAATAAATGACTGCCCGCTTAAAAACAAATAAGTTGTATAAATGTCATAAATCTTCTGAAAGCTAGCAAACAGAAGAATTAACTAAGACTCAGTGCTGTTCTGGTCAAATATATCTTATGAAAAATTCTAGTGAAATTATAAAGTGAAAGGTCAGAAGAACACACATTTATACACCAGTTTGATCTCAACTAGATTTAAACATAGAGGGTAACAACAGCTTTCATCTAATTGAATGATTACTATGTTATACTTTGTCTCATTCAGTTCTCACAACCGCTCTGAGACAGCTATTATCTATCTTTATGCTCTACAAATAAATGTAACTTGCACAAAATTCACAGCTAGGAGGTGATAAATCCAGGCCTGATTAAAAACCTACAGGCTCATTAGTACCAACAGGAGTTAGGATAAATGTCATCCTGAGAGGTGAAAAAAAGGCTCATCTGATTAACTCTAGGAATTTCTGGGTTAAACCTAAAAATATGTGAAATGTACATTGTGAATTTCTGGGGGTAGTGGATACAGCCTTAGGGAAATGCCACACCAAGCAATTTTGCTTCCAAACAGACAAAATGTAGAGCAATTTTATCTAAGTGGCAACTGTTTTTCTTTATTCTTTTCATATTTTTCCATCCCAGGAACATTATTATTTCCTACATGGGGGGAAACTAATGTTACTTTAAATATAACAGGTATAATTGAGAAAGATGACAGATGCACTAACGTGATTCCAGTTTTTTTTGGATCCTGCTGGCAATTTCTTCCATCTTTTCACAAGCAGGACACAGGCATTACAGATGTCTCCTGAACGTGTCTCATGCAACCTGATAAGAAAACAACCAAGCCTTTATTGTCTCTTTTACATTAAAAAATTCAAGCAAGTACATTCCCTTTAGAAAAAAAGTTCATAGATGCTATTTCTAATCACCCGGGATGATCCAATTCCATTGTTTCTGTAGTATAATTAGGAAATATAATTAACTTCCAGATCCAATGAACCAAATTTTTATACGTTGCAAAATAATGTTTTAAAATTTAATAATAGTAAACTTTAGACCTAGAAGAGATCCTGGTCACCAGAGTTTTAAACAATACTGTCCAATTAATCTTTCTTGAAATATGTATAGATGCTTCATAAGCAACAAAATGCCATCCTTTAAAATAACACGTGATGGCCCTGGCCGGGTGGCTCAGTTGGTTGAAGCATTGGCCCATTCACCAGAAGGTTGCGGGCTGAATTCCAGTCAGGGCATGTGCCTAGGTTTCGGTTCGCATGTGGGTTGGGGCGAGTGCAGAAAGCAACCAATAGATGTTTCTCTCTCAATCTCTCTCTTCTCTCTCTCTCTCTCTCTCTCTCTCTCTCTCTCTCTCTCTCTCTCTCTCTCTCTCAAAATCAATAAGAAACATGTCCTTGGGTGAGAATTAAAGGAAGGAAAATAAGTAATAATAATAAAGGGGAAAAAATGTGTGATGGTATTCTAGTTTCACAACAAACAAAACCAGAGGCACTATAACTTTTAAAAAGTTATTATGTACAATGGACACAAGACACTGGGTGGGTAGGGGAGGCTGGGGGAAGGTCAAGGGGGAAAAAAAGACAAATGTACTACTCTTTGTAATATTTTAAGCAATAAAAAAAATTTCTTAGACAAAAAAATGTTATCATGTCTGCAAAGGGGAAAAAAATCTATGAAACTAGTCACCAAGTTGTTACATCTCTGAGGAACTTTCATTTATTACATTTATCCTGAATTAAATACATCAGAAAAATACTGATAATATTTATTATGTACACAATTGGAAATGAAGACATTAGGAGGAAAATGTAATTTAAAAAGGCAAGGTCAATGAACTCTTGTTGACAACCCTGAAAATAAATACAAAGTCTAGGATTAATAATAAATAATCAACAAATATTTTGATAAGAAAAACAAAGTGGTGAAAATAATTTCTAACATGGGAACTAGTTCAACATTATGTATTTTATTTTATCCAAGGGTTTGTTGGAAAGTAAATTCTACTTCATTAAGCAGTGAATTATTGTCAAAAGATACCGAAGAAAATTTATATAAAATAAATGCTAACATACCCTGACAGGTTTCAGGGCAGAACATTAAGTCTTATAACTATCCTCAGCAGGTTAGGTTAAAATATATTCCTATAATTTAGAAAAACAATATATATGACAGAAAACTACTGGAGGATAGCATTATAAGAGAAAATAAGGGTAATTTTTAAAATCTCTTTATACATACTGAAATTAATGAACAAAGGGTTTGTTTAGTTACAACTTTGAAGTTGGTTCCAATTAATTCGGTAGTTCCTCATAATCTGAAAAAAGGTAGGTTGTCAGTATGTTAGATTGCCTTTAAGAGCAAGGGCCTTAAAACAGCCTGGATTAGAACATAAGTGATTTTAAATATTAGCCACATTGCTCCAATCGCCTTGCTGGGAAATATTTCCGTATGCTGTGACCTAGAATGGTACAAACATCCGATGATCTTACCCAAAACAGCTCTGGAAATCCTTCTCATAGCGCTTACTGTCCGTGAATCGAGAACTGGAGGACTTAGCTCTGCAAATACAGCAGCCTTCTATACTTCGGTACATCTTTGGCTTGTGAAAACCAAACATCTTTTCTTCTAGGCAATAGTCTGTAAAGCCAAGGGAATTGACACAGCTTGGTTGAGGGCTATTAACAAGAAACCACTAAAGGAGAGAGCTCTCTGCTCCACCCCACCCCCAGCAACTTGGTATTACACAGCCAAGCCAGAAAGCGGGGCTCTGGGGAAGACCTCTAGCATCTTCCTCCATTCTTGGCACTAGCATGACAAGGGTATAAAACACACAGAACAGCTCAGCTATTTAACAAGGCCTCTACCATCTCCTCCTACCTTCCTGGCAAACACTCATTCTAAAAATAGGGGATGGGAGGCATTTTTTAAAAAAATCAAGTTTTATGTAAAATATACACCTCTGTCCGCAATCCTATAAAAACGATGGAATCATACGCAAGGAAGGGTGTGCCTTAACATTTAAGCTAAGGCATCACCCTTTATTTTGCATCTCTGCATTCGTGTGATTCCCCTCTGGGGAAGTTTTGAGCATTTACCATGACCACTAATTATTTGATCCTAAGCATACAAGTAACACATCAACACACACAACTTCTGCCCTATGGGAGAGGAGAGGGGATTTCTTCTATGATAAATGGGAAGTCCTAAACAGGCAAGTGGGCCCTGAATTGAAACTACAGAAAGGAGGATGTAAAATTCACAAAAATCCAGGGTTGGACTATAAGAGCAATAATTTCATATATCATGAAGATGAATTAAGAATAAGCTCACTGGTCTGCCTCTCAGTTGTTACAGAGGTTTTTCGAGCTTTTACCAGGCTCTGTGCCTGAGCACAGTAACAGTGGGACTGGGCAGGTGTTCAAGAAATGTAGAGTCATATAAATTGTGATTCCGATGATCAAAAAAATCTTAACATCAAGCAAGGAAGGAAGAAATAGCTCTAGGGCTAGATACAGCAAAAATGTAGCCTACAATAGTAAATGTGCACCTTAGAAGTAATTTAAAATATCCAAACCAAGGGCCAGCTTTACCAGAACATCTGGACGAAAAGAGGTGATGAAAAGGCAATGAATATAGGAACTAAACCCCAATGGACAAGTCCAGAGGGTGTGGGTGTGTGTAAGAGACCAATTACAAACTATCACAAAAGCATCATATAAAATAAAGTATCAGTAAGAGAGATTATTAATACCAATTAGATTTGTGCCCATAGTTTTGAGACTTATAACCACAGAACACCATCCTCCTTTTAAAGTTCTTTTTAAAATGAATGTGTAAAACAAAAACTTCAGTATTTGTCTTTGAATAATCTCTTGCCTGACCCCATTCCATTCCAATCCTGGTTACTATACCAGAGCAAATATTTATGGAAGTGATTCAGAGAAATAACCAAATATCCAGGCATTTTGTTTGTGTGTGCATGAAATTGAGGGGTTCTGAAATACAGACAGAGGCTAGAAAATATTTTATTAGCTCAACACTGAAGCTTTCCTTTTAAGCAGAGACTACTGTTCATCAGAAGTTCATTAATGTTTTTGTTGGTGAGGGACACAGGGATGGAAGGGAGATGGGATGGGGCAGAAGGCCCCTGAGTCATTTCAGTAAGTCTAAACAGTTACTTCAATTTAAGAATTGTTAAAACAAGAAAACAAAATATTCTTAGCTGATTAAGTAAATAGTTGTTAAATGAAATACTTTGGAATTTATTTTTTTTTAGAGGAAAAAAATGAGGAAGGTACTCTCTACACAGCAGGAAAAAGGTGTAGTGAGGCCTGTGAAATAAGGCAGATATTTTTCTTCAAACAACCAGGCTTCATGATAAATGAAAAGAAAATGCCCTCCTGAAGAAAACCATTGCTTTGGGGAAAAAAACAATGTCAAATGACACAGGATCATAGAAAAGTTTTAAAAAGAAGTGCTAAGAAAGTGTAAGTTAATGCTTTAACTTGCATATTCCTGTTTTGCAGCAAAAATGAAACACAACTCTCTGATCCTCACAGCAACCTGTGGGCTCTCAAAGTCCCCTAACCCTCCATTACCACCAAGAAGGTCAAAAGTCCACAGTTCCTCTTACGGTTGCCAGCTCCATCAATAGCCCTAGGAAACTTCAGCCTCCCTTCTCAGCAAGGACAAAGGAAGTCCAGCAGAAAGGCCAGTTCATTCCATTAACACACAGACCAAATCCTACTACAAAAGACAGATTCCTATCTCTACCCTCACAATCCCGTCCTCCCACAAATAAACATGCCATCAAAACTGTACAGCATTCAGATCATCTCCAATGTATGAACTACCTTCACCAAGGCTGGATCTGACCAAGAAGCCAGTCATCAGGCTGACACGCTGCGAAGGAATGCAATGGCTCTAGCCTTCTAGGCTGAGGAAACACTGAGGTTTCCTTTTCATCATCTGCCTCGGTGAATCGGTGAATCGGTGTGTTCGTTTCCAATGATCCCTTTTGTCAGGGGGATCTCCACAAAACGTGCCCAACGGTGCCCCCCTGCAAGATATTTCATTCTTCAGTTTGAAAAGTCTTTTACTTAAGACATCCGGGAACATAAAATAGCTTGATGTCTTCTGATTGGTAATGCAGCTCTGTGACCTTAGGTTTTTACTGACAAAAATTCTTCTGTCTAAACATCTGAGGGGAATTTAAATCTTAGGGTTCACCCTCTTCTAGGAAGTGCTAAATTCAGTGAAAGTGCCAGACACATGTCCTAATACAACAGACAAGTAGTGCAAGAACCTTTTAAAGGATGATTATTTAATAAACCCATTAAAACTTTTCTGAGCTTATTTTAGTACTTGAGAGGCACCTGGGAATCTGCAGCGAATACACAGGGGTTTCACTTCGGGCTTTGTTTACAGCAACCCCACTAAGTAATGGTTGGCTTTAACCACTGTGAGCGTTAGGGAGCCCAGAGATTAAATGAGAAATTTTTCACAAAATCTATAGATGCACTAAAGCTTTTTTAAAAATTAAAAACAAAACAAAAAAAAACCTTCTACCTAATCTGTGGAAGGAAACCAAGCACACAAAATGGCTCTGAAACCAAGTTACTTTGTGTGTGTCTGTGTATGTATGCACACACCTGACAGATATAGATAGATACATAGATAGATACATAGATAGATAGATAGATAGGGAAGGTGGGTGTGGTACAACTTGATTATAAATTTAGGATGTCTGTTATTTCAAAAAACCTATAGTTCTTTAGAATACTTCTTTCCGAGTCCTGCATTTATGCAATATTAAATGATTCCTCCAGAACAATCTATTTTATTTGTTCAAATGGCACTGGCTACTAAACTTACTCATGACTTTTCCATCTTTCTCACAGCACCACGTCACTCAGCCCTATGTTTTACCAGTAATAGAAGAAAGCTAACACCATCTGCTTCCTAATTGATGAACAGTTACACATGAGAGTGGACCCATACAATCTCACCCTTAGTGTGTGCTTAGGCAAAGCAGAAGAAAATTAAGCTTTGAGATAAAGCCCAAAATAAGGAAAGACTTTAAAATGCTGATTAAAAACTGTCATTTGTCTTGTAAAATTCAGATAGTGGCAATGGGTACAAAATTCTGTGAACATACTAAAAGCCACTGAATTGTACTCTTTTAGAGTAAATTTTATGTTATGGTATGTGAATTATTTCTCAATAAGCTTGTGTTTAAAAATAAAAATAGACTGGACTAGGAATTCTTCTGTCTTTATTCATCTTTGTAACCTCAGCAACTATAATAGTGCCAGTCAGTAGATACTCAATTAACGTTTTTGAAAAGCTATCATTTGTATAATGTTCTTCATGTTTTTTGAAGAACTTTCATTGACTTTTTTTTTTTTTTTTGGCTACTGTCATCTAAAGAGCCACAGAATTTTACAATACTATAACAGTTAGACAAATCAGCCACACTAAAATTGCTATTCTGTCCAATTTAGTTCAATCTCCCAAAGTTAAAAAGATTACATTTAATAGCTAAGTCAGAAAACACCTTATATTGACAAAAGTGAATTTTTAAAACGTAACAATTAATTTGAAACATGTTTTGATTGATTCGTTGAGATTTCTTCCACTTTAAAGCTGTAATTTCATAAACATTTAATGATCAACTTAATGAAACTATGGGGAATGTAACCTTAGTGTTGAGACAGGAAAAGGTGTGGTGACTACAAAGATACAAAAGAGACAATTTGAAACAAATCTAATGAGATTATGAAGCCAAAGATCGGGGTCAATGTCGTATTTCACATTTAATGCAACACACATAAGGTGAGTTTACTGAGTGGAATATAACATAAATGGGAAAGGAAAGGAATCTTCACAGCAAAAGCCAATACTGAAGGATATTATTCAAGGAAAAGTCTTGTGATAAATAACTCTAAGCTCAAAGATGATCTCTTATAAATTTTCAGCCCTTAAAAAGAATGCAGTACACATCTACAACATGTGCAGGGAGGGAACTAGCCAAGATATTTTGTCCTGTGCAATAAGCAAGTTGAACCATAGTTATAAAGTATACTCCCATGGCGTTTTGTTTGTTTTTTTTTAAATGAGATCTCAAACTTTAAAAACCTGACATTTAAAAACGGATTTTTAAGAACTGGTAGCTAGTGGTTGCCTCTGAGGGGTGTAAGAATGAAGGAAGTTTACTTTCACTTTACTCCCTTTCTATATTGCTTTTTTTTTTTTTAATACTGCTTTTTTAAAATTCAAGAGTACCATGCCCCAAACCCTTAAGTTACCATCACACCTTGACTTAACTGAAGAGGAACCTGAAAAGGCTTAAACCAACTTCCTCAAAGACCCACAGATGAAGAGATACACATTAGGAAGTATATTGGGCAGGAGAGAATACAGAATAGACTAGTAAGACCAGAATAGACAGAGAGCAGAATGGGAAGGAAACTGCTGAGAAGAGACAAGCAAAAGATTTGTCAAGTGGGAAGGAAGCTGCGGTGAACAAAAAGACAAAAGGAGCCAAGCAACCAAAGACAACTTAGAAGTGAAGGAGGCTCATTTCTTTAGGGTTGAACTTTAAATGACAGGATGATGGGAAAGGAAGAGAAATAAACATGAAAAAAACACCGATCAAAAGCTATGAGCAACCTTGAATTGCTGTAATTGACAATGCTACCCTTGACATCATTTTAGTCAATGGTATGCTATCCTTAATCACATTTAAGTACAAGATCCAATAAACACCAACAGTGTAACTGGAGCAACACTGCACAAAGGGTCAAACAGGACTGCCGTGTTGTGTGTTCTCAGGCTGCTAGGCCACTTGGTTGCGGTATTCAACAAGGAGGCATGTTTCATCAGAGCTTAAGGAAAGCCAAGGGGCAATCAAACACTATTGTTCCCTCTTACCTGCGCCTAGATACCAACCCACATCCCAGCATCAGTGGTTCTCAATATATTTATTCTCTTTTCTGGGACAAATTTAAGTTTCCCTGGAGGCAAACTTAGACAGGGTGGTGAACCCCACTTGTTACCAAAAGCCTCTCCAAACATGTACCCAGTCCTTGAAAAATTATGTGGTAAAGTATGTATAACTGTGGCTGCCTATGGAACCCACACTTTGCAGAAGAGCCCAGAACTCATCCTACAGGAAAGGGGTTCAAACTCAGAAATAAGTCTTCAGCTGAAACAGCATAGGTTTCAAAACTTTCCTTTTTAAAGAACAGTTTGTTTTGTTTTGTGTTTTTTGGGGGGGAGGGGGGTTAGAGAGAGGAAGGAAGAAGAGAGAAATATGGATGGGCTGCATCCTGCCCACCCCACAACGGGACGGAGCCCTGACTAGGAATCTAATCAGTAACCTCTCAGTGCACGGAACCACAGTGCCCAACCAACTGAGGCACACTGGCCAGGGCTAGATATAATTTTTTTTTTTTTTAATTACAAATCCACCCTGGCTGGTGTGGCTCAGTTGGTTGGAGTGTGGTCTCATACAACAAAAGGTGGTGGTTTGATAACTGGGTCTGGGCGCATGTGGGAGACAATCAATGGATGTTTCTCACATCAATGTTTCTCTCTCACATCAATGTTCCTCTCTCTCTCTCTATCTCCTTCCCTCTCTAAAATTTTTATTTTTTAAATCACAAATCCAAGTCTGTGAGTTTTAGATAGTATATATATAAAAAATACTACATCCTCCCATTTTGGTAGTGCAAAGAAATACTGGGCCTCCCAGTTCTAGATTAAGAGCAATTCCAGTGGATAAGAAAATTGTAATGGTTGAAGAGGTGGTATTTATTTGCTCTTTAAAATATATATATATTTTTTTTTATTGAAGGGAAAGGAGAGATGGAAACATCAATGATGAGAATCATTGATCGGCTGCCTCCTGCATGCCCCCCAACCTAGGCATGTGCCCTTGACCGGATTCGAGCCCAAGACCCTTCCGTCCACAGGCCAACGCTCCATCCACTGGGCCAAACCAACAAGGATACTTTTTTTTTTAATTCTTCACCAGAAGATGTTTTTTATTGAGAGAAACATGGACTGGTTGCCTCCCATATATGTCCCAACTGGGGACTGAACCCACAACCTAGGTATGTGCTCTGACTGGAATCGAACCCCAAACCTTTTGGTGTATGGGAAGACGCTCCAACCGAGCCAGCCGAGCAGGGCAGTATTTGCTTTTAAGGGATCACTTAGGAAATGTAGCTACAGAACTGTGAATCTGGTGAAAAGAGCACTGTAATTAGTGAATTTGGAATCTATTTCTGCTTTTATCTTTACAACTGAATAGAAAGTCACTTCTAATATTTTATTTGTCCCTTTTATAATACTAAGGTGAAATCTCACTTCTACTTTCCAGGGATGCTGTGAAGCAAGAGTATGAAAATATCAGTCTATGTATACCACTTATTTCCTTAAATTAGAGACTTGCACATTATAGAAATATAAACTCTATCTGTCCCAGGACATGCACAACAAATTAAACTGAAGGTAGAACATGATTTCTGAAGGCTTTCTTTTAAGCCAAGGTCTATGGGAAAAGAGGAACTCAGCCTTTTCAGGGAGAGTTAAGGTCATGAAACTGGACCACACTCCTTCCTGTGAAGCTGTGCTCCCATTAAGACTGACAAAAATGTTAAGAAAGGGAGTATGGTAGCACACATCTGGTCTAACCTCAAGAAAGTTCTTTAAGCTCTCTGACCATTCCATTTCTCTTTATAAAATAAGGATAAATCCCTACTCTTTTGAATAATATTTGTAACAAAGCACCAACACAAGGACTGGAGATCCTAACTTTTAAATGCTCTAAATTGATTACCTAATCTTGTCTTCCAGGCGTGCTCTTCCTGTATTCACCTGTCTCAGCATCCATGCTGTCACACAAAAACTATGAACTCTTATATGACAACTGGACTCTCCCTTAGCATCCTGGTCATGGCCCCCACCATATCCACTATGGGTGAAGTCCTTACAGATTCTGCTTCTTCACTTCTCTAGTTTCATGTCCCTCCCACCCCTGCCTGTTTGTCCCCCATCATGGTGCTTGAACTCCTGTCAGAGCCTCATAACTAATTTCCCTGCATTCTTCAAACAGGTGGTATCTTACTCAAGTTCAAATATTAATCATCTCTTCCAAGGTACTAACACTGGCTTCAAGATAATATCTAAAATCCTTGGCAAGAAATTCAAAGCTTTGCAGGATCTGGTCCTGCCTTCCAGCTGCTCCCAATTTGGAATTCTGATATTCCAGGAGTGTCAAACCAACTTTACTAACTGGCCACACATCTCAGGCTGTTTCTTCTGCTTGAGATGGTTTCTCCTCCATCCCCTTAACCTGGGAAATTATTTATTTATTTGGGGGGGGGGGGGTGTCTTTAAGAATTATTTCTTTTTATAAAACCTCTCCATTCCTTATTAGAATACCTAACACGCAGGATTTCACATATTTATTTACTGTATTATCTCCTCTACTCAGTGGTAAACTGTTGTAGGGCAGGAACTAAGTCTTATATTACAACCAGGTGCTGACTATACACAGCACACGGAAACAGGTGAAACTTACTAACTGCCCTTCAAGTGGTGGGGCCAAAATGGATCTGAGCAATGTATTTAAAGGCATGAATAAGGAAATGTGTCTACAATAAAGATGTGTATTAAGGGTGATGTTCTTTTCAGTTGTACACTTGAAACCTGTATTTTAAGAACCAATGTCAACCCAATAAATTCAATTAAAATTTAAAAACATGTGTATTTAAAAACTGATGTCTTTCTTAAAAATATACTTTTATTTATTTTAGAGAGTAAGGAAGCGGGAGGGAGAGAGAGAGATAAAAACATCAATGATGAGTCATTGATCGGCTGCCTCTTGCATGCTTCCTACTGGGATCAAGCCCACAACCTAGGCATGTGCCCTGACCGGGAATCAAACTGTGACCTCCTGGTTCATAGGTCGATGCTCAAGCACCGAGCAGCAGCGGCTGGACTAAAAACTTATGTTTTGAGTGGAGTCATTTTTAATGTTTAAGAAAACGTTGTAAGAAAAAATTGTTTTGAGGCTTACAGACTTCCAGGAAATGTAAACCAAATCAATTACTTTAATTACAGAAGATTAGCAGTAAACAATTCAATGCTTTCCTAACAATTGGTAGAAAAAATATTTCTTGCTTATTTCAAGTAAGCATATGGGGAGGAAGAGGAGGCTAGGAGAATAATGTGGGAGAAATGAATCTCAAAATGAGAGCAATTTAAACTCAGCATACATTAGCATCAACCAAATTAAAATAACATTAAGCCAAATCAAACTTATAATAGGTGGAAACAACTAAATACAAGCTAGCAATCAGTTGTCTTAGTTCAATGGAAACTTTGGTCTTGAATATATAACAGTACATGTGCCTGTGACTTCTGTATTTTTAGTGCAAAAAGGAAATCTCCCTCCCTTGAAAACAAACTCCCTTCTTTTGAACGAGGTGCACTTCCAGGTTATTTCCATAATACAGAAAACCTTAGTTGCTGATTCAATTAGAGGAGAAACTGGAGAATCAAAGAAAATATTTTCAATTTATAACCCCGAGTCAAAACTAAGTGTGGGAGTTCCCGGACACTGTTGTGAACAAGAGAAAGCAGGAAGAAGTAAAATGGCATTTTCTAGATTTCCACAGGACTTTTTGATGTAAAATGGTTGAATCAGAACTGCATAGGGAACCAGGAGCTGAAGTGAAGGTAGTGTCTTCCCAGAACCAGTCCCTGAAGGTGGGGGGCAGGGGACTCATTGTTTCCACTCATCATTTACTGAGTTATTTCCTCAGTTTTGTCTTCTGTAAAATGTCTACTTCCCAAAGTTGTGAGAATAACAGCCAATATTTACCAAGCACCTTCCTTGCTTAATGATTTACAACCCTGTGAACCCCATCATTGCTAACTTTGCAGATGAGATAACTAGACCACAATGGGACTTATTTAGGAGGACCTGGGCTTTGGAATTTAGGCATTTTAACCCTCGAGACTTCTGAACAACTAACCTAGTGCCTCCACAAATGTGCTCCCTTCCTTCTCAACCAATTTCTCTAAAGAAAAAAGGAAATGCCCTATTTTTAAAGCAACCTACCGTGTGCCTGGCATGGTAAATTAATGTCCTCATAACAGTTTAGAAAGTTGGTTTATATTTCAAATAAGAGTAAGCTTTCCCCAGTGAAAAAACTTATTTTACATAGAAAATCATTCTCAAATGGCTTTCCTGACATAAATCTTCCTGAGTTTGAGCCCCATGAGCCAGGTTTTCCCAGGGCCTGACTCCCACTTTGGGGAAAAAGTGACTATCGAGGGTCCAGACCTACAGAATTGAGAATAATGAGCAACAGCAGCCTGAGGTTCTAGAATAAACCACCAATTAAACTTTTTATTTCCAACCTCCTGCAAAAGTAACGAAAAAAGTAAAGGCAGCAGAGACCTTGTCTGTGTGTCTTTCCCACTCAGCTCATTCACCTTGATAAACCAAATCTCTGTTGCACATATCCCTGATATTGAAAATATCTGCAATTTAATAGTTTTATTAAGGTCTATATATTGTATTTGAAATGTCCCAGGATATTGAAATCCTCGCCGGAACTTGACTATAAAATACTAATTAAGAAAAAACAAACAAAGAATCTCAGTGTATTTGCAAAGTACTTCTTGTGCATTTTAAGCACATGACCCCAGAAATAACTGCCCAAAGGAAGCCATCAAGTTATTAAATCCAAAGCTTTTCATTTTCTTGACATGCTCTTTGTATTCACTTCAGAAGTTTACTGTTACTGATACTGTTTGCCTTTGGGTATCTGCAATTTGGTGAACCAAAACTTGGGAGAAATGTGATTGTTTAATAACAAAACAATGAAAAGCAGAAACTGGATTTCAATTTGTTCAGGTGTGGGGGCGTGGCCTCTGAGGATATTCTTTTCTGGTGATGATTACTTTTGGATTCTAACCCTTGCACGCCATCTAAATGCAGGCGTAATCAGCAAAGAAGCAACAGATACGGTGGCTGCTTATTGGATGTCTAGACTGCAGGCAAACCCCAAATACCAAAGAAGCATCCATGTGTCAAACCAGCATAATTTTTGAGCTATGCCTGGGGTCACATACCAAAAAAAAGGGAAAGAAAAAAGTTAGCTTGAAAAGAAAATCTAAGAGGGGTAACCAGAAGGTCAACCACAATTCCCAGGAACGGGGAAGAGGCCAGCAGGGACAGCTCGGCTAGCCACAGTCATTCCCAGCAGCTTCCTCCCCAGCCCCCACACCGAATCTCCAAGGCCCAACTCCCCGTGCGCAGGCTTCTTCAAGGTCATCCCAAGATAACACAGCGAACAATCGCCAGACGTAGAGCCAAGGAAACCTTTAGGGCCAGGAATTATCCTCCTACCCCAAATCACTATATAAATACTTCAGATGCCACCAGGCTTTCTCCAACTCCACCAGAAACGAACTCCCATACTTTAATTATTTAGACTGAGCAATTAATAAACGTGCTCGGTTTTGCAACATAAATTATTAAAAGGCTTTTCAAGTCTGGCGAACTCCAGCTCAAAAACAGGTGCTTACTGACAAGGTCAAATCCTTTTTCTTTTCTTTTTTTTTTAAGTACTCAAAGAAAAGGGGGAGAAAGGTGTTATTAACCTTCTTTAGGACAAGATGAGGAGTTGGGGGGATAGGATGGCGGAGGTAAAACTGTCTCCCCACGGGGACCATGCTTGGCTCAGCAGTAATTCTTAGCCTGGCAATCGGACGTTGGAGGGAGAAAATAAAAACAAAGAAACCTAGGGTCACAGTTGCCAGGGCAAACTCTGCAGCGCCCTGCCACCCAAAGAAACCACCACCGCCATCCCAACCCAAACAAACCTCGCCCTCCCGGCTCCCCCTCCCGCCCGCACACACAAAAGAAAACAGCAGCGCGCACCCGGAGCCCCGAAACTTCCCCACGGTGGCTTTTCTGCGTGTCGTCGGGGCTGGGTCCCCTGAACGTGCGAGCCGAGGCTCAGCTGCTGGGAATGGGGGTGCTGGCCGCACTCGCCGGTTTCCCAGAAAGCAGCAAATTGCCTCCCATGGCAATCGGGTCCCCCCACGGCCCTCGTGTGTCCCCAAGCTGCCCCCCCCCTCCCCGCCTTGGGCACGCGGTGACCACCAAGCAAGAGGCACCGAGGTAGCAAACAGAAAAGCTCCCCACTGGGTCTGTTGGTAAATAAAACAACGCGGGTCGGTTAGAAAGTTGCAGGGGAGAGCTGCTGGCAGGGGCGAGGGCAGCCCGAGGGGCACGGCGTCCCTCCGCCCTCACCTGCGCCGGAACAACGGGCCCCTCGCCGCCGGCGCCCGCCCGCCCGCCCAGCCCGGCGCCTCCCGCAGGCCGCGCCTCCCTCCCGCACGCCGAGCTGCTGGGGCTTGTTCCTCCTCATGGCTTTGCCCTGACGTAATTCAAACATGGCAACAGTTCGACTTCAAAGGCGAAGCCCCAGACCTCCCAGACGCAGGCTCCGGGCCGCGGGTAACGGGCCGAGAACTCGGGGCCACGCTCTCCGGGCCCCTTGGCCGTGGCCGCACCGGGCGCCGGGACCCCGAGATGCCGCCTCCCTCGCCCGCCCGCCCGCTCGCCCGGAGCGCGGAAGCCCGCCGCCTCCCCGCGCACCCGCATGGCACCCACCCGAGCCGCGCCGCCAAAGTTTCCCCGCGAGGGGCAGGGAGACAAAAGCCCCTCCCGAAAGTCGCCCGAACTTCAGGGGGCCCGGCCGGCGCGGCCCTCCGCCCGCAGCCGCCCCGAGCGCCGGCGGGGCCCGCAGGGGCACATGCAGCTCTTTGTTTTCTGTCCAGCCCGGCGCTGCCTACGTGCAGCCTCGGGATGTCGGATGGTGTCCCTGGGGCGACACCCTCGGCGATCACCCCGGGAAGGCTCGGGACCCCGCGCGTCCGGAGCCCCGTCCTCCCGACCTCCCCCCACGGCTGCAGGCCCGTGTCACCCAAGTTTTGCCCCGTCCTGGATGAGAAACGCCCGGGCGACCCGCCCCGCACCGGCCGCGAGTTGGCGACTTTTCACTCTGCTTTTTAAACTGGCAGGACGCCATCATCCGCAAATCACATGGTCCTGCCGGGCTGCCGGACGCGACAGCGCCCGCATCTCCCTGCTGCCCTGGAGCCGGACACTCCGACGAAAACCAGGTCGCAGCTCCGAGCACGTGGTCTGTCATGTTCGGCACAAAAAAGCAGTGTCCCGCGGAGTTCTCCCGCCCCGTGGGCGCCGGCAACGCGGCTGCCTCCATCCTCAGGTCCAGGGGCTCGGACTGGCCATCTTAAGCGTGTGCACACGCCGGCCCTGGAGAGCCCTGGCCGCGGCGCCCACCGCGACGCTACAGGTGACTACACGGCCAACTCCACTCGGGGCTCCCCAGGCACCGCGGGCGGCAGCGCCGCTGGGGCGCGGTCCGGAGGCGGCGAGGCGGGGGGAGCCCGGGCTGCGGGCGGGCGGCCGCGTGCTGCTCTCATTGTCGCATCCGTCTCCCTCCGGAGTTGGGCCAACAACGCCCCGCCGCGTGCACTTGGCCACCCCGACACCGACCCAGAGGCCGCTTTAAACCCCCCTCCTGCCCGCCAGCTCGCGAGTGCACACGGCAACTTAAGTTTCTCCGCGAAGGGCGTTTAGGGTCCACCTTTCTCGCCCCACGCGCTGGGGGCTGCTGCCATGAACGGAGCCACGAGGTGCAGCCGCGGAGCCCGACCACTCCCGGGCGCGCGCCCACACCACCGCGCACCGGCCCGGGCGCCCCTCCGATATTGCCAGCGAGTCGTTTTCCTCTCGGGCCTTCCAGCCACGGGGCTGCTCGGCGCCCGAGAACGCGGCGGCTGACAAAAAGTCATTGTCACCTTTACCGCGGATGCCCCAACTCCAGCGACTCCGCGCTCGTTCCCAGGCTCCGCTCACTTCCCCCACCCCGAGACTTTCGGTTTGCCTCCGGTCCCCTCCCCAATGAAAAGGGACACACTAACCGCGCGCATACAAAAGGATCGGGGGTCTGGGGAATCACGAAAACAGCGCTCCCCGCAATGCCATCTCCAAGACAAAACTTCCTGTGCGTTTGTGTGTGTGTGTGGAAGGGCTGGGGGAGGTGGGGGCGATGAAATGAGAGAGGAAAAAAAAGAAGCCACTCTGAAATCAAAGCCTAGGGAGAGTTTTGCACCGGAGTAATGGCTAGAGTCACTCACCTTCCCAAAACAGCCGTTCCACGCGCAGTAACGTTCCCGAGGCGCGGAGTGCACGCCAGGCCAGCCCCCCCGCCGCTCGCTCCCTCCTCCTCAACTGCCTTGTCTAGAAAGATTGTCTCCTGCAGTTCTGCAGTTGCTACCGCTGGCCGGGAAGGTGTAGATTCCGCTTTCCCTCTGCGCACGCGCGGCTCCCGGGACAAAATTCTCCTGAATCGAGCTCATTTGCATACGGGCGCGCGCGCGTCGAGGGCGGTGAGGCGAGGAGGCCCGGCGGCCGCGCGCGCTCCCGGCGCCTCTATTGTCCTTTTAAGGGGAGAAGCGCCGCGGCGCGGGAAACGCGGCGGCCGGAGGCACCCAGGGGCGGGGACTGCTTACTACGGATGACGTCACGTAAACAAACGCCTCCTGGATGGAGGCGGCGGCGAAGGGGGCGTGGCGGGGTGGGAAAGGCGGAAAGGTTAGCCACCCGGGCGACCGCCAGCCTGCGGGACGTGCTGGCCACCCCGAAGTTCCCAGGTCGCGCGCAAAGAGAGTTCGCGTTGAAACGTCGTGTTGAAAGCTGTTTTGCAAACTATTCAGTTCACACCTGTGCCCAGGTTCCGGCCTGAGCTGACAGGGGAGGGTGGTCTTGCAAGCACCCAGACTGCATTGATAGGTCTCCTACGTTTCTTAAATTTTGTTTGAAGTTGGATTTTTGAAGCTTTTTTTTTTTAATCCTCTGGCGTGAGCAGAGGTTTATTTTTTCGTGCAGTTTTAATGAGTCGTTTAATAAAGCCCCATTTGATAGTCTATCCATTCACTAACTCCCACCTGCCCTCCTCAAACAGTAACCCAACCCATAAGAATCCAATTTTTTATCTCCACTTCGGCCGGAAGATGCCAAGCCTGTCCGAGTTAAAGGGTTGTTAATTTCCGTGGGACCCGTGTCACTTTCCTAAAAGACTAGTCGGTGGAAAGCCAGTGACCTGGGGCTGTGCACTCCTCCCCCAGCTCCTTGTTAAGGGCGTTTCACTCATCCAGAAATAATACCACTAACTGGTGGTCTTGGGAATTGCAAAAGTAGCCAGTGGAGTGCAGACTTCCCCTTATGGAATATATAAATAAACCAGCAATCTAAACGCTTCTTGCCCCGGGAGGGGGAAAAAAAGAAAAATGGAAGTAACTACTCTTCTCAGATTGATAAGTGAAAAGTGAAAAATGGAATTATTGTGAAATACCTTTATACTGAGAACACAACGCCAACAGGCTGGGGAGCTGGTTTAATGATAAATGGAGGGTGGGGAGAGAGGAAGGATGATTTGCCCAGAAACTTGATATTGGTCCCAAGCTACAAAAGGGTGCACATCAACCATAAAACTTAATCATCTGCTGACAAGTTTCACTGCTTTCACTGTAGTGTCAACAATATGGATTTAAATAGACACTTCTGAAAACGCCACTTTAATTCAACAGACAATCCTTAGTATATACAACGCAAACCCACTTCTGAAACCTTCAGTGAATACTTCTTTTCTTTAGGTTCTGTGACATGCTATTTTTATAACTGTATATGAAAACTGTATTTAATACCTGCAAAGGAGAAAAAACCGGACACCTCTCACTGAAATGCCAGCTCCCGAAGGACAAAAATTTTATATTGTATTCCTTTTTGTGCATTCTAGTGCCTAACAGAGTGCACATCAAATAATAAACTCTAAGTAATTGCTTGTAAAATAATAATTAAATGGACATTTTCAAATTTATTATAGATTTGTCTCAGTTCAAAACAACTTTAGAATTTTTGCACTTAACCTAAAATGAGTTTGGAAGTTATAGTGGTCATCTCGACTGATATAAATCCTGTCCTTGTAATAAATAAAACAGAATAGGCTTAACAACTTTCTGGGCTTTCGTTGGTGGCCAACTGGCCCCTGAGCATAAACTCCTAATTTCTTTTTGAAGAGAATTTTTTAAAGTTTCCTGGATTGTCTTAAGTATTTATTTGGTTTATGACAGATTCTCCAAAAGTAGTTTGAAATTAGTATATATTTTTGAAAGTATGAAAACGGCAAGTACTATAATTTTTTAAAACTACAATTATTGCTTACAAGATATGCCTATATATTTTATATAAATAAAAATATATACATTTACTAGTACATACATATTAAAATGTACCTCGAATGCCTTTTCTCTTTAAAGTTTATGTAGAGAATATATATTTTGTAATCCAGGGATGGAATAGGTTCAAATGTGCAAGCAATTACAGTATTTAGAATATATCGTTCAGGTAAGAAAGTACCTGGAGGCTTCAGAGCTAGCTACTGAGCAACACATCACACAAGACTTCCTCTGCTCTCAAAGTAGAGGTCAAGAAGTAATCTGGATAATTTTGTAGGAAAGGTAGCAACAAAATCCCTGAAGAGAAATTTGAGTTCCTTAGCCTTTTTTTTTTTTTTTTTAAACCACCTGTTATTTTCTTAACATCCAGGTGCGTTCCAAAGTTTCTTTTGTTCATTTTGTTGCTTGGACACATGGCTGGCTCTACCCAGGGCCAATAGCTCATTTATAGGCTATTTTAAAATAGTTACCTAAATAGCCCAAGTGAATTTTTCATTAGAAAGGAGAGAAGGAAGTAAGGGAGGGAGAGAGAGAAGGAGGGAAAGAAAGAGGAAGGAATTTATCATATAAGTTTGGATTATAGGAGATTGAATTACATCATGTTAGGAAAATATTTGAGTGTTTTTAGTGATTACAGTTTAACTCATACAGAGTTCTCAAAAATATTGAAATTGAAAATATAGTAAAAATTGAAATTGAAAATAAATTGCCAGATATTCTGGTTAAGCCAATTACTTTGCTTATAACATGTCATCCCTGCTATGGAATTATCCCTAATGCTTGAATGTTTTCATTCATTTAACAAATATTTAATGATCATAACTATGTGCCAGATAGTAAAACCATTTCAGAAGTGGAGAGGCTCAAGTCCCACCTCCCCCTTCTAATTTATTTCTATATTATTTTATTTTATTGGCTACTTTTTCTTCTTGCAGCATTTGTTGCCTTTTGAGACGTGTTGACAGCAACTTTACAATATATTATAATATTTTTGAAACAGAGGATAAATTACATATAAAGGACTGAAAAGGACAATTCTTGCTTTGTAATGAATGTTATTATCAGCAATTTAGTAATGTTGGTAATGACAACTCAAACTAATGGTTGTTTTTTAAATGAAGGCTGATACCCTCATCAGAGGCTGGTACCAACCACATCAAAACATTTTTTGCTGAGCCCAGGAAAGAGCTGATTATTATTATTAAACATTGGGTTTGGTTTCTTAGCAGGTAATAGCTATAAGAGTAAACCTTTCGGACCAAAACAAGAACAGTATTTTGTTACTTATTTGTTTAAATCCCTTTGAAGTTCACCTAGCAAGTGGTCAGAGCAAGTGAGATCATTTTAAACTGTAAGTTATAAAATTGGTTATGTGATCTATCCAATCCTCCAACAACCGTTAACAGCTGCGAGAAAATGGTATCTATTACTTAATCGAAATAATATTTTCAAATTTCTGAATTTAAAGACTTAAAGAACCATCACAAATTTATTCTTAGAAAACGTAACCTCTGAATTTTAGAAATTTTAAGTCTTTTATTTTATGACATTTGAATGGCATACTTAGAAAAAAATAAAATTACTGATAACAAAAGTAATTTTATTTTAAGAAGGACCTTGACAAACTAAACTGATATCACAGGAGAGTAAACCAGAATGATGAAAGAAGTTGGAAACCACAATATAAAAGCAATAATTAAAGGAGGGCTGTGTTTTGATTGAGCAGGAGAGCATCCTTTGACTATCTGAGGGACCATCATTAGAAGAACAAATGGGCTTATTCTTTTTTATGCTAAGGAACCAAATTAGTCTTGAAAATCACAAGAAAGTAGATACTTGCTAAATATCAGAAAAACTAAAACTATGAATAGTCCAAGGATGATGGTTCAGGAGGCAACTTCCAATTACTAATGATGATATTCACAAAACTAAAACCAAGAATTGTATTTCAATGAATTGCATCATTTACAATATAAAACTTGCTACCTCTAAACTCCTATTAAGTTCTATGAATCTATGATTCCATAGGATAAATGAATGGTACCAACAACAAACGCCTCAAATTCAAGAGAGGGATTTATCACAATGGCTGGAGAAGTTAGAAATGTTTTTTGTAAAGAAGGTGGGATTTGAGCTTGGACATGAATTCATTCATTCATTCAACAAATACTTAGTATGAACGAATTGCCAGGCTCTGATAAGAAAATGATAAGAAATGCAGAAACAGTCTTTCACTAAATGTGCAAGGCAGGCAATCCAAATAATCATACAAATATCATTACAAACAGTAAGAAATAAAAGGGGGGAAAAAGGAATGTGAATCTAAGCAGGTATGGCAGGGGGTCTGATCTAATCTGGAGGTAAGAAAGAGCACCTTTGAGGAAATGAAGTTCAATTATTGATTAGATGGAGATTTGGAGAGTGGAAAGAGTATTGAACCAGTGGCAACTTCAGAAACAAGTTTTTTGAGACAGCCAACTGCTTGGGGTGGTGGGAAAGGACAGAACTAGAAGAACCCCTGTTCTAATATTCTAATCATTAGTGAAGACAAGCATGCCACAGCATCAACATACTGGATTGCTATTTCTAAGAACCTTGGGTATAAAATACCCAGGAATCTAAAAGAATTTAATATTTTTGCTTACAGTTAACTTTTAAAACATTTTAATATTTTTTTTAATTTGAATTCTTTACACGAATTTTTTAAAAAATAGAATGAATTCTCACAGCTCAGATCAGCAAGTAAGAGTTATTCGTTTTGATGTGTCAGACGATATAACCATTAATAGTTTATCTAGATATACTGTTAATATAGCAGTGCTTTAGTGTTCCAGAAATGGAAATACAAAGTAAAAAGATGAAATAGAGGTAATGAATGTACCATACTGCATTTGTGGCAATGGTTAGAAAAGATAGTACTAACAGAGAATAGAACATATTGCATGCTCCTAACAGGCAAGGTTTAGTATATTAACATAATTTAAATGTCTTTGTAGGATTGAATTAAGAAACATATCCTCAGGTTTGCTGAAATTAGGGAGGGAAGGATGTTAGTACTCAATTTATTGACAACTAAAACACTACTTTAATGGAAACAATATAATCTATACTTAAACTAATAATCTACAAAATAAGATTTTGTGGAAGAGAATAGAGGGCTCTACGACTATTTCGGAAAAAAAAATGCATTTTTTAAAATTTTACCTTCCATCATTTTTTTCAATTGCCCCCTGTGTTAGAGTGAATTTCATATACTAAATCATTATTTTTTTGCCCAAATTCTTTATTTGGAGAACTAAAATATATCAAACATAAACATATTCCTATTAACATTTATGATAATGGATGTAAGTAGTATGATCAAAAGTGAATATTATTTTTAAAGAATGTTGTAATTAAAGGATAGAATTAAAAATGTATATAAATAATTTTTTAATCCTCAAGTGAGGGAACTCAAAAGACTTAAAAGAGTAACAAACTTAACTATATAACATTTAAAAATTCATACATAGGGAAAATTACCACATAGCCAAAGAAAAAAAACTCAAACTGAAAAAAAAACCTTGCAAAATAAAGGAATAATTTCTTAATGTGAGTAAAAGTATAAAAAGCTAACGCATCTAAAAGTATGTAAAGTATAGATATCTAACATAAAATATAAAAATATCTAAAAGTATAGATGCAAAAGTTTATGCATCTATAAAAGCATACAGAAAGATGCTGAACTACGATTACTTATTTATAAATTTTATAACTATATTAGTAATTTTAATTTAAATAGAATCAACCCTACTTATCTATATTTGATTGTAAATAAATTTATTTGATAATATCCAGGTTTGATGACCATGTAGGGAAAGAAAAACTCTCATACTCTATTTGGGGAGTATAAATTATTTGTTCCATTAAGACACCAATTTAGCATTATCTATTGAAATGTAAAACTTTTTTTTGTTCCATTTCTGGGAATTTCCCCTAAGAAACATTCACACAGGGCATACATTCCAGCACTATTTGTATTGGAAACAACCCAAATGCCCATCAACAGGGAACTGGTTAAATAAATGGTGGAGCATCCATAAAATGGAATTCTATACTGCTATCACAAAGAATGAGGTTGTGAGTTGTACACTTGAAACCTGTATGGTTTTATGAACCAATGTCACCCCAATAAATTCAGTTAAAAAAAAATGAATGAGGTTGCTTTATGCATACTGACATAGGAGGATATTAACACCCTAATTTGTGGTTGAAACGCAATTTCCAGAACAGAGGTTAAAATATTATTCCATTTGAGGGGTAAAAAGGAGTAAGTATATGTATATGTGTGTGTATGTATGTATGTGTGTGTGTGTATATATATATACATATAGAGAGAGAGAATATACCTATTTACATATATGTATGAATACATATCTATATATGTAAAAGCCAAGCGACAATGGAGCCACTGGAACAACTTCCCACGGCCCCTCCCCACCATTGGGGCAGGCCAGCTGGACCCCACCTTTGTATGAATTCGTGCACCAGGCCTCTAGTATATGCATTTGTACATCTATCAAAAGTGATTGCAAGCCATATCCCAATATTAATCACCTTTACTTCTGATGATAGAAGTGAGAAAGAAACTGGGAGAGGTGATTTTTATTTTATAAAATATTTTTCTCTGAACTTTTATGATCATCAATTACCTTTATAATACAAAATATATTAAAGTAGAAAACAGCTATTAAAACACATTAAGTACATTAGGAATACAAGCAACATTACTAAAAGAAAAAGTGTCTGTATTAGTTTCACAAATGAATTACTAAAGTTAGCTTCATGAATTCAAGATCTATACTTGTATTGGCTTTAAAGCTTCCAAAACACCATGTATGGTACATGTATATAAATAACTATAAAACCACGCAGTCCTTAAAAGCTCTTCTTTCTTCTGCCCAGAATTCCCTTCCCTCCTTATCTCCCAATGTTTAAATCCTGCCCATCCTTCAAGTCATCCTTCAAATGCCAGCTTAGGTTCAGACATAATTGTCATGTATTGATTGCCAGCTCTGGATCTAGGTAGCATCACTCTATGTGCTTCCACGTTTTATCTCTCTTCATTATTTAAAATCTTCACAATAATCCCAGTGACATAGAAGTGAGTCTTTCTCATTTACATATGAAAAAATGGGCCTTAGCAGTTATGAGGCTTATTTAGTGTCATATGTGTCATAGTAAGTGGTGGAGGTGAGAGAGGAAAGCAGGTCCCTTGAGTCCAAATTCCAGATTCATTCCACTTTACTCCTCCGAGAGCTTCTTCCTGATTTCTCAAACAGGAAGTAATATTTTCCTCCTCTTCATTCTACTGACATTTTGTCAGTGCATCTTAAGGAGCACATCAATTTCTGCTTTAAAAAAAAATTCTGCTTTTATTTAAGTTATTCATGTACAACCTTGTGTTTCTGAATGATAAGGAGACCTAAATCTAACAGTGTCAATCGTTGGAGGGCATGAAAATCACCCATGAATTTTTTTCCCAATTTTCTCTTATTGTGGTAAAACACATAAAATGTATTATTTTAACCATTTTAAATGTACAATTCAGTGGTTTTAAGTACATTTAGAAGGTTGTGCAACCATAACCACCATCCATCTCCATAACTATTTTCACATTTTTAAATTGAAATTCTATACCCGTTAAACAACAACCCCCATTCTCCCTCCCCACAGCAACCACCCTTCTACTAGATGTCTCTATGATTTTAACTACTCTAAGTATCTCATAAAAATGGAATGGTACAGTATTTGTCATTTTGTGATTGGCTTTATTTTATTTAGCATATCCTCAAGGTTTATTCACATTGTAGCATATGTTAGAATTTTTTTCCTTTTTATGGCTAAACTATAGGCCCGGTGCACAAAAATTTGTGCACTCGGGGGGGGGGGGGGTCCCTAAGCCTGGCCTATGCCTTCTTGCAGTCTGGGACCCCTCGGAGGATGTCCACCTGCTGGCTTAGGCCCGCTCCCTGGGGGATCGGGCCCAAGCTGGCAGTCAGACATCCCTCTGGCAGCCCGGCAGCCCTCGGGGGATGTCCACTTACCAGCAGGGAGTAGACCTAAGCTGCAGTCAGACATCCTTAGTGCTACTGAGGAGGCAGGAGAGGCTCCCACCACCACCGCTGTGCTGGCAGCCATCAGCCTGGCTTGTGGCTGAGCAGAGCTCCCCCTGTGGGAGCGCACTGACCACCAGGGGACAGCTCCTGCATTGAGCATCTGCCCCCTGGTGGTCAGTATGTGTCATAGTGACCAGTCATTCCCAGTCATCCTGCTGTTAGGGTCAATTTGCATATTACCCTTTTATTATATAGGATAATATTCCATTATATCACATTTTGCTTCTCCATTCATCCATTGCTTTCACATTTTTGCAACTGTGAATAATGCTACTATGAACATAAGTGTACAAATATCTCTTTAAGAGTTCCTTTTTCCTATTCTTTTGCATATATACCCAGAAGTAGAATTGCTTAATGATATGGTAATTATATTTTTAATTTTTTGAGGAACTACCATACCGTTTTCCACAGGAACTATACCATTTTACCTTCCCACTCACAGTATGCAGGGTTCCAATTTCTCTACATCCTTGCCAACATTTGTTTCTTTCTGTCTTTCTTATATTAACCATTCTAATGGGTGTGAGGTGGTATCTCATTGGAGCTTTGAATTGCTTTTTGCTGAAGATTAGTGATGCTGAGCATCTTTTCATGTGCTTATTAGTATACTTGTATATCTTTGTTGGAGAAATGTCTATTCAAGTCCTTTGCCCATTTTTGAATCAGGTGTGTGTTGTTGTTTTTTGTGGCTGAGTTTTAGGAGTTCTAAAGATATCCTGGATATTAATCCCCTATCAGATATGTAATTTGCAAATATTTTCTCCCATTTTTGGTTGCCTTTTTATTCTGTTGATACTGTCTTTTGATGCAGAATATGTTTTAATTTTTATGAAGTCCAATTTGCCTATTGTTCTTTTGTTTCCTGTGCCTTGCATGTTGCATCCATGATCATTGCTACACCCAATGTCATGAAGCTTTTGCCCTATGTTATCTTCTAAGAGGTTTACAGTTTTAGATCTTAAATTTCAGTCTTTGATCCATTTTGAGTTAATTTTTGTATATGTTGTTAGGTAAGAATCCAAAGTCATTCTTTTGTTTATGGATATCCAGTTTCCCCAGTACCATTTGTGGCAAAGATTATCCTTTCCCCATTGAATGGTCTTGGCACTCTTGTCAAAATTCACTTGATCATATATGCAAGGGTTTATTTCTGGACTTTCAATTCTATTTCATTGGTGTATGTGACTGTCTTAATACCTATACCACACTGTTTTGATTATGGTAGCTTTGTAGTAAGTTATGAAACCAGGAAGTGTAAGTCCTCCAGCTTTGTTCTTTTTGAAGTCTTTTGGTTATTTAGGATCCTTTATGATGCCATATGAATTTTGGGATGAGTTTTTCTATTTCTGTAAGAAAAATCATCATTGGGATTTTGATATAGATTGCACTGAAGGCCCTCGCCAGGTTGTTGAGTTGGTTAGAGGATTGTCCCGATATGCCAAGGTTGCAGGTTCAATCCCCAGTCAGGGCACATACAAGAATCAACCAATGATGACTTGAAATGACCGCTTGTGCTTTGGTGCAGGTTGATGCTGAAAAAAACTCAAAATAAAACAAAACACAGAGTTTGCCACACCAGTGTCTGCAGTATAGGCTACTAGATATTAGACTACAGGAAGTTACGTAGATTTCCTCCGGCCAGCTGCTGTACCCTGTGCTTTACTGGTCCTGGTCCTTTGTAGACTTGCCTTAATGATTTGTACAAAAGACTGGGGGGAGGGGAAGCCGCCATGTCTTGGTGAAACTAATGAAAATGCCTTCTGAGGCACAATGCAAAGCAAGCATTTGTTCTGTACTGTCAGAGCCCAGTTCTGCACTACGAGGAGTTTTCATAATTGTCCAGTTCATGTCATCTTTCAGATTTTATGATCTCCTCTAGATACTTACTTTGAACCACTAGGTTGTGAAATGTATTGGTTTCCTGCCATTACTGGTATTACTGTAAAATCTTGTTCATGAACAATGGATTTCTCCTTTAATTTTTTTTAATTGTTGAAGATTGTCTTTGAGTGTAAGATCTACCTTATCAGAAAAGGAGAGTTTGTAATGTTAAAAAAAATAAAGTCCTCATTCATTTTTTTAAAAAAAATCAACCAATGAATGCATAAGTGGAACAATGAATTGATCTCTCTCTCTCTCTCTCTCTCTCTCTCTCTCTCTCTCTCTCTCTGTCTCACCCCTTCCTCTCTCTCTCAAAAGCAATTTTAAAAAATAAATACATTGCATTGAATTTGTAGATCACTTTGGGTAGTACTGACATCTTAACAATATTAAGTCTTCCAATTCATGAACATAAGACATATTTCCATTTATTAATATCTTCTTTAAATTTTTTCAGCAATATTTATTGTACAAGTAATTCACTTCACTGGTTAATTCCTAAGTATTTAATTCTTTGTGATTTTATTATACATGGAATTATTTCATAATTTCTTTTTCAGTCTGTTTATTATTAGTGTGTAGAAATGCAACTGGTTCTGTGGTTTGATTTTTTTTTATCCTGCTACTTTGCTGAATTTATTTATTAGTTCTAATAGTTCTTTTTGTGGAATACCATCTGTG
The DNA here is from genome assembly GCF_963259705.1 of Myotis daubentonii. NCBI lineage: Eukaryota > Metazoa > Chordata > Mammalia > Chiroptera > Vespertilionidae > Myotis > Myotis daubentonii. The sequence continues at coordinate 39,310,687 of NC_081841.1, forward strand.
ATGAGGTTCAGGACATGCTCCCCAAAATATGACACCATGGCATATTGAATATTTTAAGCTGGGGAAGGGACTTCAGGAGACCACATCAGGAATGTGGTTGAACAGGACTGATGACAGATGCACCATAAAATGTGGTATTTCTTACCAGAGGAAGTGCCTTTTAAGAGAGCCCATTTTTGTTACTATCTCTGCCTGTTAGCCTGATACTTTTACAATAACAACAACAAAAATTTGTGTGTGTATTTGTATGTGTGTGTATGATTAGCTGATTCCTCACTCTTCTCAATTCTTTATATTAATTATCAGCATAAGAATTTCGAAATATTGTTGGAATTAGATTGGGCCTGAAATAGGCCGCTTCTATTACATAGGGATGATAGAGCTGACCCGAAGTTAGTAGAGAATACACTTAAGTGGCTTTTAATACAGCTTACAATAGTAACTATTAATAAATATCCTTTTGCACATAATCCGCTCTGTGATAAGGATACACAATGTTATAAAATATACTTCCTTGCCCTTAATGGGCTTCCAGCCCCATGAGGGAGACACAACAGTTACATAAAAAGTAAATACCCAAATACTCAAAACAAAGTTATATGAGGTCTGTATTAAATGAAATAGACTCACCACAATTGCTATATGAGTTCAGATGGTCTGAGCCCTTCAAGAGCTTATAAGGAAACCAGATAGGTAAATAGATAATTTCAGTATAATATGATAAAATATGCAGAAGGTACTAAGGGAGCCCAGAGTTGGATTATTTAGCAGCCTGATGTCCAGAGAAAGCTTGGAGAAAATGTTGCCTGAGTGGGTCTGGAAGGATGGATATGAGGTGACAGGTGAACAAACATGGGCAGGGCTTTCCAAGCTGCAGGAACAGCATAAGCAGAGCCCTTACGTGTACGAGTACAATAGCATGCCGGTTGAAGTAACGTGCAGACTTATGACAGTGGCAAGTGCATGATTGGGATTTGGGGGCATAAGTCTGGTCAGGTCATGGAAGTCTGTGAGTCATGCTAATAGAGAGCTTGGACTTAGGCCGTAGGCAATGGGAATCACTAAAAGCATGTAAACATGGGAGTGGCATGATTGAATTCATCTTTTTAAGTATCTAATTCTAGGTGCAGTGTGGAGGATGGATTACAAGGAAGTAAGACTTGCCCTAACTGGTTTGGTTCAGTGGATAGAGCGTCGGCCTGTGGGCTGAAATGTTCCAGGTTCGATTCTGGTCAAGGGCATGTACCTTGGTTGCGGGCACATCCCCAGTAGGAGGTGCGCAGGAGGCAGCAGATCGATGTTTCTCTCTCATCGATGTTTCTAACTATCCCTCTCCTTCCTCTCTGTAAAAAATCAATAAAATACATATTTTTTTTAAAAAAAGGAAATAAGACTGGAGGCAGGCTTATCACTTAACATTATAATGCTGTCTAGTTTAGGCAAAATATTGTGAAGGACCATAACTGGATCAGAATGAACAAGAAGAGGACAGATTTGGGAGATTTCAAGGAGAGAAGACAAGTGCCTAGTTACTGACTGAATATCTAAGAAGGAGAGCACGAAGTCTAGATAAGTCCCATGTTTCTAATTTGGATGGTGATCACATGAACTGAGATTGAGAAAACTGGGAAATGAACAAGCTTAGAGAGGAAGAGGATCAGATCTGAATTGAGGAAGGGAAGGAGAAAGAGTAGAAGCTAGAGAAGGGTGAAAGATCAAGAAGTTTGAAGAAAAAATTCTTACCATTTACAACAGCATGGATGGAGCTGGAGAGCATTATGCTAAGTGAAATAAGCCAGTCGATGAAAGAAAAATACCACATGATCTCACTCATTTATGGATAATAAAGACCATTATAAACTGATGAACAAAAATAGATACAGAGGCAGAGCAACATTGAACAGACTGTCAAACTACAGCAGGAAGGCCGGGGAGGGTTGAGGGGGAAGGAGAGGGTAAGAGATCAACCAAAGCGCCCTCACCGGTTTAGCTCAGTGGATAGAGTGTCGACCTGTGGGCCAAAGGGTCCCAGGTTCGATTCCAGTCAAGGGCATGTGCCTTGGTTGCGGGCACATCCCCAGTAGGGGGTGTGCAAGAGGCAGCTGATCGATGTTTCTAACTATCCCTCTCCCTTCCTCTCTGTAAAAAAATCAATAGAATATATTTTTTTAAAAAATAAAATAAAATAAAGAGATCAACCGAAGGACTTGTATGCATGCATATAAGCCTAACCAATGGACACAAGTCACTGGGGGGGGGGGGGGGGGGGTATGGTTGGCAGAGGTAGGTCAAGGAGGGAGGGAAAAAAAAGGAGACATATGTAATACTCTTTGTAATACTTTAACAATAAAACAAAATTTTAAAAAAAAAGAATTAAAAAAAAGTTCAAGAAGTTTGCTGTTTATATGTTCTACTAGGGGCCCGGTGCACGAAATTCGTGCACTGGGTGTGTGTGTGGGGGGGAGTGTCCCTCAGCCCAGCCTGCCCCCTCTCACATACTGGGAGCCCTCAGGCGTTGACCCCCATCACCCTCCAATCGCAGGATTGGCCCCTTGCCCAGGCCTGACGCCTCTGACAGAGGCGTCAGGCCTGGGCAGGGGACCCTCATTTCCCCCCATCACTGGTTCTGCCCCCAGCCCCCTCCGATCGCTGGCTCTGCCCCTTGCCCAGGCCTGATGCCTCAGCCAGAGGCGTAGACCCCCATCACCCTCTGATCACCTGATCGGCCCCTTGCCCAGGCCTGACGCCTCCGCCAGAGGTGTCAGGCTTGGACAGGGGACCCTCATCTCCCCCCGATCACAGGCTCTGGCCCCCACCCAGGCCTGAGGCCTCTGGCCCAGGAATCATGCCTGGGCAGGGGACCCCCATCTCCCTCTGATCGCTTGCTCCACAACCCGCCCAAGCCTGACGCCTCTGACCCAGGCTTCAGGCCTGGGCAAGGGGACCATCATATCCCCCCAATCCCCGGCTCAGCCCCCCGCCCAGGCCTGATGCCTCGGCCAGAGGAGTTGACCCTCATCACCCTCCGATCACCAATCACCGGATCGGCCCCTTGACCAGGCCTGAGGCCTCCGGCAGAGGTGTCAGGCCTGGGCAGGGGACCCCCAGCTCCCTGTGGTTGCAGGCTCCGCCCCTGCCCAGGCCTAACGCCTCTGGCCTAGGCGTCCGGCCCGGGCAGCGGGGACCCGCAGCTGCAGCGGCCCCGTGATCGTGGGCTCCGCTTTAGGCCCAGGCAAGGGACCCTAGCTCCTGGGACTGCCAGCTTCGACCGTGTCCAGCTCCCATCGCTGGCTCCACCCCTACTTCCTGCTATCACTGGCCAGGGCGGCAAAGGCGCCTGATTCTCCAATCATGGCTGGGGGGCAGGGCAAAGGCGGCCCCAGCTCTTAGCTCCCCCCTGGATTTCTGATCACTGTCAGTGGCAGGGGGCTTCTTCCTGCTTTCCCTTTCGCCTCCCTGCATTGTGCCTACATATGCAAATTAACCGCCATCTTGTTGGCAGTTAACTGCCAATCTTAGTTGGCAGTTAACTGCCAATCATAGCTGGCAGTTAATTTGCATATAGCCCTGATTAGCCAATGAAAAGGGTATCGTCGTACGCCAATTACCATTTTTCTCTTTTATTAGTGTTGATTACATTTTAGTGTGTGAAGAACTTGATCATACTCATAGGCTGAGACCCAGGGTTGCATTTTATGCTACCTCGTAGCCACTCAATAAATATTTGTTGAGAGAATAGAAACAGGGAATTCAGGAAGCAATTGGAATAGAGAGAGCATGTCTGATAGCGTAAGGTCCTGGGGACACAGCGAGGAGCAGAATCGGGAGCACAGGAGATGAGTTGGTCTTAAGCAGTAGGATAGCTCATCCTCCGAGACTCACGGTGAAAAATGAAGCCACATTTTCAGAAGTGGGAGAAGCTCAGGTTATCTGTTGCTAGATGACCCCCCCACCCCCACCCTACTGTGCACGAATTTTGTGCACCGGGGCTCAAGTAAAATATAAAACCTACCCCAGATCCATTCTACAGGGGAGGTTCTTTATGGCCCTGAGGGAGATGGGAAAATTACTCAGACCCATATAGACTAATATTATCACAAACATGCTTATCTCCTGTTTATTCTTTGAAAAATTCATTTATCTTTCCAAAAGATCATTTGTTTTTCCATAAGTGCCTTTCCCATCCCCCCGCCCAACCTATTAAAATAGTATATAAGCCCCAAATTCTAACCACTTCTTCAAGTTACTCATGACTGAGTTCTCCTGCTATATATCCATTATGCAGGTAAATAAACTTTTTTTCCCCTCCTGTTAATCTGACTTTGTCAGTTTAATTTGCAGCTCTCATTCACACAACCTAAGAGGGTAGAGAAAAGTTTTCCTCCCCTCCCCTTTCAATGAATTGAATGAGGCCCACCCACATTATCAAAGATGGTCTCCTTTAGTCAATTAGTTATAGATGTTAACCACATCTACAAAATACCATAACAGCAACACACACTTAGATTAGTAAATATCTGGGTACTACAGTCTAGTCAAATTGACATGTAAGACTAACCATCACATAAGTTTAAGGAAAAATGGATAATGTAAAAAAAAAAAATTTAAGAAAAGATTATCAGGATTTGGTGATTGTGTCAATGTAAAAACATCAAAACCTGTAAATAATTTCTATAAGATTTTATTTGAACCAAACTGACGACAATTGCTTGGCAGCAAGATCTCAAATACTCCAGAGAAAAACAGTTTTGCAGCTTCTTTTATGCATTTGAAAATAAGGAGGGAACATGAGATTACACAAAGGTGGGAGGAAAGCAGGAGGGGGTTGGGTTACTGGAGAGTTAACAAAATCCTGTGCTCTCTGGAGAATGGGTACTTCAAAGATGTGTTAACTTAGATGAACAAAAACAACAGACAGGTCTTGCTTAAGGCAACGATTAACCCTTTACTAAAAAAGTCATGTGTCTGGGGTGTGACTATGCACCATGACCTGCCCAGTTAGGAATTTATGAGCAGATCACCCTTTGAAGTTACTTTCATTGGAACCTATTTATTGTCTACAACTGTGATATGGGGGGCGGTGGGGGTGGGGGGGCGGGGGGAGAAGAGAAAGAGGTTCAAGGTTTTAGGATTGGAGGCAATGGTTTGCAACTATGCATCTCACCCTTGTCCTGCCCCTAACAATGGCACACATGTTTCTAACAACTGATTGCGTTTATAGATGCAACGTGTCACAATGTAACAAAGGTCCGCATGGGCATAATCAATGACCTAAGCCCTTAGGAAAAAGTAATCCCGTTGGAAGTATTACCCTGGCTCTTATAGAAAGAGCAGTCTGTTACCTAAGATGTGAACAATCATCAGACAGGATAAGAGAAAAGAGCAAGACCTGATGTGAGAAAATTTTCCGAAACATGAGAGAATTGTCCCTTTCCGCTGGGCAGTGACAGGCTGACTGGCTCACGCGCTTACTTTAATCAGTTGGAATGTAGGCAATTAGTGTAACCGTGGTCACAGGTTTACAAGCGTTCTACATGAGACATAAGATTTCTTTATCTGGGTTGGTGTTTTCCTGAGTTTCATTTCTATTTTTAGGTGTGGGTTTCTTTTAAAGTGACACATGCGGACTACTTGTAAATTACAAGCCTGGCCGTTTTGGCAACTGTCATAACGAAAACCTGAAGCCTGAAGATTAAAAACCCTGCCGGGCCAGGTTTTAAATTGAGTCTGGATGCACTTCACTTACTCTGTTAGACTGGCAACCTGTTGCCAACAGAAACTTAAAGAAGCACTCTCTGCAATTAATATGTTAACTATCATTAATGGCTTTGTTTTCTCCAGACAAGCCAACGGCACAGGCATTCGTCTTTCCTCTGGATGAACTGGTTCTGAGAAATGAAAAGCACACGAGTTCACGAAAGATGACCAGCAAGCAGTGAAACTCGCTGCAAAATGCTTCCGGCCCCTCCAAGGTGCATGAAAACCTTGGACCCAGAAGCCGATATGGCAGACTTTATCGCATGTGTCAGCGGCAACGGGTGACACAAGCTTTGTAGCCTGCAGTCCAGTCTCACTGAGCGAGCACCCCACTCCTCACAGCCCTCAGGGCCCTGAGCCTCGGGGACACCCACAGCTCCCCAGTCGTCCAGATGAGAGCTTTGTTCACTCCGGAAAAAACGTTTTCAAACCCCCACTGATTCCTCCTCATTTTTTCAGTGTGTCTATGTTCCCGCTTCCCAATGGCTAAGGTAGAGGTTGGGAGGAAGGGAATTATTGTTTCATTTTGGTCCCTATTACACAAAGCACCAGGCACTTTATCTACTAGTACTTTCTCTCTGTACTTCCCACTATCCCTGTGAGCTAAGCAGTATTGCTTTCATTCCCGCTTTATCACTGAGCAAAAGGAGCCTGAGAGAAATGACGATAGGTCTCACAGTGAGTGATTGATGCAATTGGGACTATCCCCTGGTCCTTTGGAATCCAAATATTGCACCTTTAATGAGGCTGCATTACAAACGGTTCTTCTACATGCTGAGTCGACACAGGATCATTTCCCGAGGAAGGAATGCCTCTTCTCAGTTTGTCTCACAAAGTGTGTGTCGAGTTCTGTAGCTCACCTACACAGCAGATGTTTCTCACATTTGTTTACTTGCTACACGCAAGCGGGAATCAAGTTGGGCTTCTGAATTGTCCTTACAGTTTCCAAACGATACGACTCACCTTCCATTTTGATCTCCTTGCTGTCATGAGAGAGGGATGGGCCAGTCAGTTGGGGGATGCAGGGAGCCACAGCAGCCTGTATTACCTCCTTGTTGAAGGCGGGCTCACTGGCTCACAGGTCCTGAACTCTAGGCTAATTCAATGGACTGCTAGTTCCCTGCCAACATCACCAAAAATGCATCCAACAGCAGCATGACTATACTGTTCTCAAAGGGATTTTATATCCATTATCTCATCCCAACTTCAAACACCGTTCTCAGAAAATTAAGTTGCGGGAAACTTCTATTTTCCCTGTCTCTCCGTGAGCTGGAACCAGGAGAGTAGTAATATAACCCTGCTCCTGGTTAATTGCAGTTAATCAATGCGTAATTCCAGTCTGATCGTCACAGGATCCAGATTGTTTCTCAGTCTCATTTTAACGTGTGAGAACATGAGCTGAAATTTATGGAATGACGGTTAATCTGTGAGAGACTCCCAAACGATGAATTCAAGGCACTTCCTAGGGCAGTGATGGCGAACCTTTTGAGCTCGGCGTGTCAGCATTTTGAAAAACCCTAACTTAACTCTGGTGCCGTGTCACATATAGAAATTTTTTGATATTTGCAACCATAGTAGAAAAAAGACTTATATTTTTGATATTTATTTTATATATTTAAATGCCATTTAACAAAGAAAAATCAACCAAAAAAATGAGTTCGCGTGTCATAGGTTCGCCATCACTGCCCTGGGGTTTTTCAGAGCCGAACTTTACATTTGTGCCCACCAACAAGCTGCTTCCATCCCTCCTCCCTAGTCCTGCCTAAAGGCTAAGGAGAGCCCAGAATATCTGTGATTCTCCGTCCTCTACATCAACCCCAAGGGCCATGAAACTACATGTGTAAACACCCAGCTAGAGCTCTTTGTGAAATCTGGGGTTTCGACGACCCAGGATCTGCCATTTCTTGGCTATGCAATCTTGCAAATCGCTTCACGTCTCCTGGTCACAGTTAAATGGAGATAATAACAAATCCTACCTCACAGAACTCTTATGAAGATTAAATGAGGTAATATCTGTGAAATTAAGATGCTTATTAAAGGTAACTCCTATACTTAAGTTAATTATTATTAGTTCTTTCTAAATGATACTTTGGGGCAAGGATAAATTTTACTAGGCTGTTCCAATCACACCACTTAGGCAATCGCCTACAAACTTGAGTTGGTACATGGAGACAGAAAATTTCTCATCCGTATAGTACCTAAGAAAGACGGCAATACTTCCCAAAGGACTAAGCTATAAAATTAAAATGCAATGGAATGAGCACAAAGATATGCTGTCACCTTTTGACAAAATTTGTTTTTATTTTTAGAGAATCAAACCCGTGACCTTTCAGTGCATGGGATGACACTCAACCATTTGAGCCACACTAGCCAGGGCTGCTGTCACCTTTAAAGATTCTGGCTCACAGTTTAAATAAAGAAAGTAACAAAGCCGAAACCGGTTTGGCTCAGTGGATAGAGCGTCCGCTTGTGGACTGAAAGGTCCCAGGTTCGATTCCTGGGTCCCAGTGGGAGATGTGCAGGAGGCAGCTGATCGATGTTTCTCTCTCATCGATGTTTCTAACTCTTTATCTCTCTCCCTTCCTCTCTGTAAAAAATCAGTAAAATATATTTTTTAAAAAAGTAACAAATATTAATGAAAATGAAACATTTTTATGTCAATCAGAGGCGTGGGGTAAGGAGGGAAGACTGTTGGTCAGCAACAAAAGCAGGGAGAAGATAGAGGCAGATGTTGAGGTTGCCCACCTCAGCGCTGTCCAGAGGCGAGTGTGTCCTCTCGAGCCTTCTCTAGGGTCCTGTCTTGTACTCCCCGCGCATTTTTATCCTCTTGCTCAGTTGGAATTATTCCCATTTGCATTCAAATATGCTCTAGTAACTCCCATAGTTGAATCCTCCCCTTCTTGACCTCACATTCTCTTTTGAGGTACTATCTCATTTCCCTGCCATAAACAGAGGTTTTGAAAGCACTGTCTGCATTTCCCTGACTCCACTGCCCACCTCCCATTCACTCTTCAACCCATTCCAGTCTGGCTCGCACCCCCACCGCTCCACTGAGAGCACTCCTGATGAGGTCATCAGAGCCCTTCTGTTTGCCAAATCCAATAAACACTTTTCAATCCTCATCCTACTGACTTCTAGGCAACTGAGACATGTGACCGGTGGCTCCTTATAACACTCTCCTTTGGAGTCTGTGACACGACACTCTCCTGGTTTTTCTGCCACTGCCTGGTGTTACCTTTCAGTTTCCTTCACTAACAACAACACATGAGCTTGTGTTCTGAGCACAGTCCCTAGTCCCTCTTCCTAGGCAGGGTCGTCCATTCCTACTGCTTTCCCCCCCCCAGGTGATTCACAGACTTATACCACCAGCCCGGATCTTTCATATATCACATGAGACTCACATATCCAACTAGTATTGAGTATCTCTACTTGGAAGTCCTACCGGCCTAACATGTTAAAAACCAGCATAACTCTTTGATCTTCCGTGCCCTTTGCCTTGCAACATCTTTCTTCATTATTTCTCAGTTCAATTAATGGCACCACCAACTACCAACAGCTCAAGCCGATAACCTGAAAGTCATTCTTAATGCCTCCCACTCTGTCACCGACCATAGCCACACCAGGCCTAGTGCCATTGTTCTTCAGGTGCCGCAGGGAAAAGAGTTTCCTGAGACACCCACAGGAGGATGGGATTTTGTGGAAAGCTTTGTTGACGATGTGAAATTAAGGGGGTTCCCCTCTAAGGTCCCGTTTCCACCCGTCTTGCCACGGAAGAAGTCCAATCTTGTCTTCAGCAGGGCCAGAATGAAGGCCCCTGCCCAGAATTACTGTTGCATATTGAAGTCCAGTCCAGCATCTGGATAGCTCAGCCTGTGTTCCCAGCTGCAGGCCATTGCATGTAGGGTTTGCACAGCCATGGGCCATGCTACTGCTACGGCCAAACGGCTACGGTGAAATGACAGGTGAGTGCACAGTGAGTGTGGATCACAGAGCAAGGGAAGGGAATAAGGAGAACAAGAGAGAGGGAACTCCTGTCTGGGGATTCACATAACCTTCCAAGATTTCGTACCCTTGCAGTGGTTCCACCCTTCTCATTGTTCCCCAGGCAAGCACCTTCCCTACATCACCCCAATTTCACTGCACATGCGCCCATCTCCCCCTTTGCTCAATCCCTTCCACAGTGATCTGCAGGGAATGGACAGGTGGTTCCCTGGGGAGCGTGAAGATGGAGCTTCCTGGTGAAGCTGCCCAGATGACCATGCCTACAATGTCTGGCCTCCCCTTTGCTCTCTCCCTATTATTAATATTAATAAATTAGCTAATTACGACGACAACACCATCAGTTCTACCAGCAACGTGTATTTCACATCCAGAGTCTCCCAAGCTGTCGTCTTCTCTCCTCTGAACTACTGCATACGGCCTCCTGACTGGTCTCTCTTAGCTCTCGCGTCCTCTTTCAATTCATTCTCTTTTTTAAAAAGGTAGTTTGGAACACTAACTACGATTCTTCAGTGGCTCTCCATTGCAGTTAGGACAGACTCAAGAGTCCTTATCTAGAGCCTTTGCCTATCTCTCCAGGCTGTTCTCAAGCCATTCTCTTCCCTCCTTATTATACTTCAGCCATGCTTCTCTTTCGTTTCTAGGCAACCTCCTTCTGGCTGCAGGCCCTTTGCATACACCATTTTCTTTGCATGGAATTCCCTTCCCTTCTCTTGCCTTATCATTCCTCTCCCCAGTACACTTGTTTCCTGGCAGACTGGTGCTCACCTTCAGGTCTCAATCTTCTCTCCTCAAAGAGACCTTTCTTAACCTTCCCATCTAAAATCTAAAATAGGTTCCTTCATTACACCTGAAACTAATACAAAATAATATTGAATGTAAACCATAATTGAAAAGAAATTAACAAATAAAAAATGTTGCCCTGGCCAGGTTGGCTCAGTGGATAGAGCATTGGCCTGAGGACTGAAGGGTCCCGGGTTCGATTCCGGTCAAGGGCAGGTACCTTGTTTGCAGTCTTAATCCCAGGCCCTGGTTGGGGCACATGCAGGAGGCAACCAGTCGATGTGTCACTGTCACATCAATGTTTCCCTCTCCCCCGCCCGCCCCTCTAAAAGTCAATGGAAAAATATCCTCAGGTGAAGATGAACAAGACAAAAAGTTAAAAAATAAATTAATAAAATAGGTTCCTCATAATTATTTCTCATAACCTTTCCTTTGTGCTATTTACTCCAATTCGCAATTATACCCTTACCAGTATATTTGTTAAATATCTTTTTTTTACCGTAGACTGAAAAGCTTCGTGGAGCAGAAATCACCTGTCTTTTGTGTACACTAAATACTCATCCTTACTAAAGTGCCTGAGACATAATAGACGCTTATAAATATTTGCTGAATGATGAATAAATTAATGTCTTCCTAATAGCATATTCTACCATGGAAACAGACATCAGAGCCTGAAGCCAGTAAATATTTAAGTGTAGCTTGTGTAGATCCCCCTTGCGCGGATTCTAGACTCACCAACTACTGTTTTGATAATTTGCCTTCTCAATTCTCATTCAAGTGTCTTTAGGTCTCACAAGGGCACAATCAAGTCCAGTTGAACTTTAACACCAAAATTCCTACCTCGGTCCTGAAAGTGTCCCCCAAGTATTTCTCACTGTCCACTCTGCACCCAGTTCCCTTGCTCCTCTGGGCAGATATTATCCTTCCCAAATGGTGAAGCCCTCCAGGATCCACTTAAAGCTCCGTCTTTTCCATCTTCACTGCGCTGCATGTATCCGTTAGGACTCTTCCTTCCCAGTGATAAAACCCAACTCAAGCCCTGGCCAGTTTGGCTCAGTGGATAGAGCGTCAGCCTGCAGACTCAAGGGTCCCAGGTTCGATTCCAGTCAAGGGCATGTGCTTTGGTTGCGGGCACATCCCCAGTGGGGGGTGTGCAGGAGGCAGCTGATTGATGTTTCTGACTCTCTATCCCTCTCCCTTCCCCTCTGTAAAAAGTCAATAAAATATATTAAAAAAAAACAAAAACCCAACTCAAACCAGTTTGAGTACAGAGGAGACCTGATTGGTGCTTGTGACCCCTGAAGGACCAGCACTGAGCCCTGGGGGGATCTAGAAGCAGGAGCCAGCCTGGCTGGCGTGGCTCAGTGGTTGAGCATGGACCATTGAAACAGGAGGTCACAGTTCAATTCCCAGTCCGGGCACATGCCTAAATTGCAGGCTCGATCCCCAGTAGGAGACATGCTGGAGGCAGCGGAACAATGATTCTCTCATCATCGATGTTTCTCTCTCTCTCCCTCTCTCTTCCTCTCTGAAATCAGTAAAAATATATATTTTTAAAAATAGAAGCAGGAACCTGCAAGCTCTCTGGCTCTCACTCTCTGCACTTCATCTCAGCGCCTCTCCTCCTGAACCATAAGAGTCATTTCTCTACCTGCAGACTTCTTCCCATGCAACAGGGCCAAGATTTCTTTTTTTAAAAATATATATATATATTTTATTGATTTTTTACAGAGAGGAAGGGAGAGGGATAGAGAGTTTGAAACATCGATGAGAGAGAAACATTAATCAGCTGCCTCCTACACACCCCCCACTGGTGATGTGCCTGCAAACAAGGCACATGCCCTTGACTGGAATCGAACCCAGGACCCCTCAGTCCGCAGGCCAACACTCTATCCACTGAGCCAAACCAATCAGGACAGGGCCAAGATTTCATGCCCGAGTTCCACATTCCAGAGAGGAAGAGCTTTCCCCTACCAGCTCTACTAAGAACCATCCGAGAGAAGTAGAGCAGCCACATGCTCTGCGTGGATGACATCCAGTCTTATGTAACCAGGGGTGTGGATGCCCAGGCTTGGCGTGGTGGGGTAGACAGTCACGTCCACACAGCAGCAATGAGAAATATGTCGTTAGGTGATTTTGTTATGCGAACATCACAGAGTGCATTTATACAAACCTAGATGGCCTAGCCCAGTGGTCGGCAAACTCATTAGTCAACAGAGCCAAATATCAACAGTACTTCTTCAAAATAGACTCGCCTGGGCAGAAAACCAACTTCTGCGCACGGGCCACGAAGTTTCAATCGCACTGTACGTGCACCCGCACGTGGTATTTTGTGGAAGAGCCACACTCAAGGGGCCAAAGAGCCACATGTGGCTCGTGAGCCGCTGTTTGCCGACCACGGGCTTAGCCTACTGCACACCCAGGCTATATGGTACAGCCTATTGCTCCCAGGCTGTGAGCCTGTACAGCATGTTACTGTATAAAACAACAGGAGAGTAAATCAAGCATGAAAGAAATTATGCGGTAAATATGGAGTGTATGAGGCTGCTGCCTGTGGCATAACACAGCATACATACTATTTTACAGAAAACTTATTTTTTAGAGGACATTTAATTTATTAAAGCTGGGGACAGTGAAACAAGCAAAGGCCTAGGATAACAGGAGAGGGACTAGGTGGGGAAATGAGCCTCGGCTGGGCTGCTTTGGCGCACTAAGAAGTCAGAGAAAGGGGGACCTTGGGGACAGTTCAGGGGGGTTCCCAGGATGAGCTGCTGCTGCCTATTGCTGCCCTGGTTGCAAGCCTCTGGGGTCCTTAGAGTTTAGGAGATGCCTGCCTGTGGGGGAAGAACAGTGGGAGCAGTGCTCCCAGGAGGGAGAGCACCCAAACTTTTATAGTTAGAAAGAGTACCCTTTATTTTTTTAAAGTATATTTTTATTGATTTCAGAGAGGAAGGGAGAGGGAGAGAGAAATATAAACATCAATGATGAGAGAGAATCATTGATTGGAGCCTCCTGCACACCCTCCACTGGGGTTCGAACCTGCAACCCAGGCATGTGCCCTGACCAGGAATCGAACTGTGACCTCCTGGTTCATAGGCCAATACTCAACCACTGAGCCATACAGCTGGGCAGAAAGAGTACCTTTAAAAATAACCAGATAAGTATAGTGTAATGAATACATTTCATTCAGGGTCACTGTTGAGATAGGTATAGGGACCGCAACAGTGGGGTTTTGCAATAGGAGAGAGAGATTGAGCTCAACTTTTGAGTCCAACCAGGAAAAATGGGAATTTATAGCCCAACAACAGGATGAGGGCCAGTGGATAGAAAAATTCCTCAGAGGACACAGCAGGGTAAGGAGGGATTTATTGGTAAACTCACCTAACGGGATTCTTGCTGAAGGCAGGCCAGGGTGATCAGACGCTCTCTGAGGGATGGTGGGGGAAGCAGAGCCCCATCAGACATTGAGGATGGTACCAGATACTGAGGGTAGGGGATTCTGGCTAAACCTGAGTGAATCAAAGAAGGACACGGAACTCCAAAAGTCAAGGCCTTGTTTGAGAATAGAGGTCACAGGGACCCGACGCCAAGAACAGAGTCCTCACAGGAAGAACACCTTGTGAAGATGGAGGCAGAGATGGCAATGATACATCTACAGCCAAAGAACTCGAGGGTTTCCAGCCGTCACCAGCTCAGGGGCAGGTTCATCCTCAGCACCCTCACAGGAACCAGCCCTGCTGATGCCTTGATTTCTAACTCCTCACCTCCAGAACGTGAGAAAAAACAAAATTCTATTGTTTCAAGCCACCCAGTGTATGGAACTCTGTTACAGCAGCTGAGGAAATGAATACATGACCCCTTCCCCAGCCCCAATGGCTCCTGGTCTCCGGGGCTCAGAACCACATATAGTCCCTCAGGAAACCTCCCTATATCTTCTGACCAGTTTCTGACCAAAGTCCCCTCTCTATGAGGGCTCAAAACCTCGTCTGTGAGTCTGGAAGGACAACGCCACGCCATTAGCAATGCATCTGGTCCCCTGTGCCCGTTTCTCTCCTCCCTCCCCAGCAACCATTGCCCCCGAGGCACATGCCCAGGGAGAGCTCTGGCTACCACAGCACGCCTTGCCATGGGCCTCTCTGACTGACGGGGAGAGAATTCTTTGTCTACACTGACTCAACACCTGTTAAGTTGGGCAGTGATATTTCTCATTGCAAGTCAATAATTTCGCATTCTATTTTATAGACTCCTACCTTTCAGCTTTGTTAGGGGGTTAGTATTTGTTAAGGGGGGAATGCTAATTCATATGAGATTCTGTATCTGCAAAGGTGAGAGCCAAACCTCCGGGCCTGTCTGGAGAGGGGCCGTCAGAAGGCCCGGCGACACCTGCCTCCAGGACATCACATGGTTCCTTCCCGCTGCAGTGTCTTCATGGGCAAAGGGGACCCCGGTCACAGCATTCTCCCCTGCCCTGGGCCGCACCCGCGGTCCTCACTGAGAGCTAGAACTAAATGTGGCTATTTTTCTACTTTATCTCTCAAAGCTGCTCTGATCTTTATTTTCTCTCTAATTCCTTTTTATCCTGTGGAAAGTAAAATACTCCCAGCAGATTAATGCTACTGTAACTCAGTGGTTGCTTCAAATTCCCGAGAATGCATACTGTTTTTATACCACGAAGTAGTTAAGAGTGTCCGCATGCGTGCATGGATGCTTGGCTTCAAATGAGTTGCTTTTACAACGTGATAACCTTGTGCCATATGTTGGGCAAATATCTCGGCCATCACTCACAGGCAACTGACACATTAATAGATCCTCGGCCGTTCTCACTGCGGAGACTGTGTTAGTGGCCTTTGTCTACCAGGGATCTGACAGAGGGGCCGGATTAGCTCACTGACACTGGGAACACGGTTGACAAGGGATTTTGTGAAAACAAAGCCAAACAAACGAGGCTGCTTCCACAGGCACCTGGCTGAATAAATTAAACTTGATTGAAGCCTCTATTATAGAGATGACAGAAAAGGAGGTAAAATATGCCTTTCCTAACGAGTTTCTTTACAACCATTTACTGTTGAAAACTTGTGATTCCAGGAGAACAGCAACTTTGCGAGACACCTTCGACTGGGTCCTTAAGGCCCTTTGCCTGGGTCTGGGTCCCCAGAGGTGCTGTGCATACACCCTGCAGGCGTAGCCACTGGACAGCGTTGCTTCAGAGCCAGGGCTAGCAAATGAAGCCAACACTCTCTCCCCTTGGCCTGCCCTAGCCTCCGAGTGGCCACATGGGGAAGGGAAATTAAGTGTGCCCAGAAGTGCCCGGCTGGCGTGGCTCAGTGGTTCAGCATCGACCTATGAACCGGGAGGTCACAGATCCGATTCTAGTCAAGGGCACATGCGCAGGTTGCCGGCTCGATCCCCAGTAGGGGACATGCAGGAGGCAGCCGATCAATGATTCTCTCGCATCATTGATGTTTTTATCTCTCCCCCCCCCCTTTCCTCTCTGAAGTCAATAAAAATATAAAATAAATAAATGTGCCCAGAAGAGAAAAGACTAACTCGAAGTAACAGTCTGGAAAGGACTGTGAGAAGAGAAATGACAAAATAAGTCCAGATTCTACATGAAAGAAGAAAAATATAGCAACAAGCTTGGTGTAACGAAACACTGTATCACTGAATGCAACACTATCTCTGGGTCTTTCATTTGCTCACAAGTTGGCATTACCAGCCAGCACGAGGCACTCAAACACAAACGTACAAAGGAGAAAGGTTTCTCACTTTGTAAAGGTGACCAAGTGCAGGCTCCCATAAGCGCCCTGCGGAAAGGCGAACGTCTGCAGAGTGTGATTTTAATGGAGTCACACCTTCCAAATGGAAATTCCCACCCACCTGCCACTCTCTTCCCACCGAGAATGTCCACCAACAGAGTCCCTCCGTAAAGACAGCGATGGAGGTGAAATGTAGCTCAAACACACTGAGATTGAAGAATAGAGTTAAAATACACTGAGATCAAATTGTTACTGGGAGTGGGAGGAGTAACTGAGGTTCGCTTCACCCGTTAGCGAATTGTAGGTGATGAGATGTGAGATTGGTGTTTGATTTCTGCGTGGGATCGGGGTGCCCACCCCAAATAGGAAGTGACCCACGGTCATACAAAGGAGAATAAACAAAACAAGACGAGCGCGTGGAGGCGGTGTGTGTGTCGAGAATACTTACTGAACCCTCTCCAGAAAACTATTATTCCTGCCACTTCCTAAACGGTGTAATGTTTCACCACATTATCTAAGTTTTATGGGCCCCTGTTCGCTCATTTGTAAAACTAGGGTCATAATACCAGTGTCACAAGACTTGTAATAATTAAATAAGATACACATGCAAGTGCAAACATAGGAGACACAGTATGCATTTGAAAATGGAAACTTCAGCCAGGCCAGCGTCGCTCAGTGGTTGTGGTTCCATTCCTGGTCAGGGCACGTGCCCAGGTTACGAGCTCAGTCCTCAGTAGGGGGTGTGCAGGAGGCAGCCAATCAATGATTCTCTCTCATCACTGATGTTCCTATCTCTCTCTCTTCTTCTCCCTTCCTCTCCGAAATCAATAAAAATATTAAAAAGAAGAAAATGTAGCCCTAGCCAGTTTGGGTCAGTGGATCGAGCATCGGCCTGCAGACTGATAAGTCGCAGGTTCAGTTCCGGTCAAGGGCACATGCCTGAGTTGCAGGTTCAATCCCCTGTGGGGCTGTGCAGGAGGCAGCCAGTCGATAATTCTCTCTCATCATTGATGGTTTTATCTCTCTCCCTCTCCCTTCCTCTCTGAAATCAATAAAAATATATTTTTTTTTAAAGAGAAGAAAATGTAAACTTCCTACCTACACTTTCCTTCAGGATAAGCTGCAATTGTGAAGCAGAACAGTTTGGGGCGGGCAATGGGGCACAGAAGGAAGGTTCTAAAGTGTGGCCAAAGCTGGAAACTGCTACCTTAGTTGATTCATAAAAGCCTTTCTTCTTATGACTTAAAATCAGTGCTGGGCCTAAATGGGGCTTTGGCAAACTTTTGTAAAAGGCCAGAGAATAAATAAATATTTATGTATTCATTTTTATTGATTTCAGAGAGGAAGGGAGAGGGGGAGAGAGATAGAAACATCGATGATGAAAGAGAATCATTGATCAGCTGCCTCCTGCATGCCCCCTACTGGGGATGGAGCCCACAACCCAGGCATGTGCCCTGACCGGGAATCACACTGTGACCTCCCAGTTCATGGGTTGATGATGCTCAACCACTGAGCAACACTAGCCAGGCCACAGAATAAATATTTTAAGATTTGAAGTTCATACACCATTGCAACTACTCATTCCAGGAAAGCAGAAAAGCATCCACAGAAAATACATAAATGAAAGGCAGGGTCCCAATAAAATTTGTTGTTTGGACACATTTCAATTTCATATACTTTTCTTTTTTTTCTTTTATTAAAAATTTTTAAAATTTATTAGAGAGAGAGAAAGAGAAGAAGCGGGAGAGAAATGTTGATCTGCTGGGGATTGAGCCTGCAACTGAGGTATGTGCCCTTGACCAGAATCGAACCCAGGACCCTTCAGTCTGCGGGCCAATGCTCTATCCACTGAGCTCAACCAGCTAGGGCAGTGGTTCTCAACCTGTGGGTCTCGACCCCTTTGGCAGTCGAACGACCCTTTCACAGGGGTCGCCTAAGACCATCCTGCATATCAGATATTTACATTATGATTCATAATAGTAGCGACATTACAGTTATGAAGTAGCAATGAAAATAATTTCATGGTTGGGTCACAACATGAGGAACTGTATTTAAAGGGCCAGAAGGTTGAGAACCACTGAGCTAGGGCAAAGAAAAATTTTAAAGTGAAGATAAGAGCCCTGACCAGGTAGCTCAGTTGGTTAGAGCATCATCCCAATACACCAAAATGTTGTAGGATCGACCCCTGGTAAGGGCACATACAAGAAGCAACCAATGAATGCATAAGTAAGTGGAATAACAAGTCAGTGTTTCTTTTTCTCTCTCACACACACACATAAATAAAAATAATAACAATAAAAAGTGAGATAAGAAAAAAATAAATAAAAATTGCTCATAATGCTGTTGTCCAGATTATAACCACTGACATTATTATGTTTTCCAGGTTTATTCTTATCCTTTTTTAAAATATATATTTTTTTATTGATTTCAGAGAGGAAGGGAGAGGGAGAGAGAGATAGAAACATCAATGATGAGAGAGAATCATTGATCAGCTGCCTCCTGCACACCCCCTATTGGGAATGGAGCCCACAACCCATGCATGTGCCTTGACTGGGAATCAAACAGGGGACCCTTCAGTCCATAGGCCAATGCTCTATCCACTGAACCGTCTAGGGTGCAGGTTTATTTTTATCTTTAAACAAAGTTAGGGTTACATTGTACATACTGTTCTGTAACCTGAATCTTCACTTATTAAAGTAATACAGGGTTTCTTGACTGACCTCTGAGATCCGGATCTTGAACTCAGGTCTCTGACTTCTATGATCCCAGCTTACCTGTCTCACCCCTCGTCCATAAGGGAGACTGGGCTGGCCATCTGGTCCTCTTGGCAGTGTGTTTCTTCCTGTAAAACTACAAATTGGCAGCTGGCTTGCACCTCGGTCTCTTAGGAGTTTGTTTACTATTAGCTCTCACGGTGAGCCCGAGCGATTACCTCCAAAACAGCAAAAAGGGGGTTTGGGGATCTGCAAAGCTGAGAACCTTGGACTTCATGACCTAAATAAAGCAACACAGTCCTGTTCGCGCTACCAGTCAAACACTGTCAGCCTCCTCCTCTGACATCTCCGCTTTGTTTTCTGTCAGTGCCTTACCAATTACTATACATGATGACTGGCATCTGTCAGTTTAAATGCTAAACCCTTTCTGAGTGACCCTGGTAGGAGGGCAAGTTCGGACATCATGGATGGAGACTGGCTGGAACTAGATGCCCCTTTGGAGAAGTATTTGAATGGCTGACTTTTGTTTTACAAAATGCCACCTAGCCCACCGTCCAAATGGTGTTTTTTATGCTTCTCCTCCCTGTTTATGCTGAGGGAGGTGGTGTGTAGACTTCAGAACCCACATTTTGATGTGCTCTTGATTCAACTGTTGTTTATAGAACGAGGGTGATTTTTTTTACACTGAGAGTTGAAGTGTTGCAATAATGGATTTTCCGCGGGTACAGAAACTTCTTTCATTGATTTCATTATCTAAAAGTGTCAACACAATGTGTTTGGCTCCTCTTCTGGTTATGTTTAACGTCAGGCACTAATACACACACACACACCCTAGACCAGCGGTTCTCAACCTGTGGGTCGCGACCCCTTTGGCGGTCGAACGACCCTTTCACAGGGGTCGCCTAAGACCATCCTGCATATCAGATATTTACATTACGATTCATAACAGTAGCAACATTACAGTTATGAAGTAGCAATGAAAATAATTTTATGGTTGGGTCACAACGTGAGGAACTGTATTAAAAGGGCCAGAAGGTTGAGAACCACTGCCCTAGAGTCTAGGGCCTAGACCCGTGGTCGGCAAACTGCGGCTCGCGAGCCACATGCGGCTCTTTGGCCCCTTGAGTGTGGCTCTTCCTAAGCCTTAGAAGTACCCTAATTAAGTTAATAACAATGTACCTACCTATATAGTTTCAGTTTTAAAAATTTGGCTCTCAAAAGAAATTTCAATCATTGTACTGTTGATATTTGGCTCTGTTGACTAATGAGTTTGCCAACCACTGGCGCTAGACCAACATCTGGACTGATTTGAAGAGACTACTGAAATCCATGACTTGCTATTCTACCCTCCATGGCTACTCTGGACAATGAAAAAAAAGTTGGATACACTTTGTTTTTATTTTTTTTAATCTTTATTGTTGAAAGTATTACATATGTTCCCTTTTTCTCCTCATTGACCTCACCTAGCCCACCCGACAATTAATTTTTAAAGACAAGTGTTTGCTGATCTGGAAATTGAGTGATAGACGCAGGTCCTCTGAGCCTGCCTACCTGCCGGCAATGACAGTTTGTGCTGCATGTTAGCCATTGAATTTCCCTTTTATCTGTGCAGAGGCCCAGAGACCGGAATACAAATGGGAAAAACACCTTCCCACCTGGGAGTCGTGGCAGGTTCCGACACATCCACTCCTCAGGCATTTGAGCAGCTGTTTCCAGATCATTACCCCAGAGCTGCCGAGGCTAACGATGAAAAGCCCATGCAGCAGTCGCACCCTAACAGCACCCTGGACCTCCTCCTGCTCCACCCCCTGCCTAAAGCAAGCAAACAAACAAGCTAACTGGCACTTTGTCAACATTTTGGACATCAAAAATCTTCTTTTGGTTTATATATTTCCAAGGAAAAATCATAAGGATTGTTAAGGTCCCTTTTTTTATTAAGAAATTTTTTAAACTTTAAAAAAAAATTAATTAATTTTAAAGATGAAGAAAGAAGGAGGGAGGGGGGGAGAAAGAGAGAGAGAGAGAGATCTATGTGAGAGAGAAATAGTGATTGGCTGCCTCCCATATGCACCCTGACCAGCGAGGGAACCCGAAACCTGGGTATGTGCCCTGAGCAGGAATCAAACCACGACCTTTCAGTGCATAGGATGACATTCCAATCAACTGGGCCACACCAGCCAGGGCATTCAGGTCCTTTTAGAACACATGACAAGAAGCATTTATTGGACACTTTACTACTTCTATATGCCATGCATTTTCCTATTTGTGGTTTTTTAATTTTAATCTCAGAACCACTGGGAAAACAGCTTCTAGCAGACCCAATCCAAGGTGAGGCCTGGGATGGCCAGGTAACAGGGTCAAAAATCATCAATGGGAAGACTCAAACCTGAAAGCAGATCGCTGGCCCTCACTACAGGTCTTGAGCGCAGCTGATGGGCATAACCCTCTTGGCAACAGTGAGCAGCTGAGCAGAAAGCAATCGCAGGAGGAAGGGCGGGGGGGGGGGGGGGGAATGCTGAGAGCGCTGGAGCAAGGCCGGAGGACAGAAGCGCGCACCGTAGGGTGCAATGTGATTTGGAAGCTTTTTTTCTTAAATAGACAGAGGTGTGTTCATACCCGGGCATGTCTCTCAAACATTCATTCATCCTACTTGGGCACAATAGACAGGCCTGGGGGTGGGGGCGGGGCGGGTGAGGGAGTAGGAGGGGAGACGGGGAAGTTGCCACCGTGGCAGTGTACAGCCGGCACAGGGAACAGAAGGGCCACCAGGAGGACACAGCTGCCCTCCCTCTAGCAAAGCCCAGGAGAGTGACCCGAGGCCGCCGGACAGTGCTGGTAACCGGTCCAGAGAGAGGTGCCGCCCAGCACCCCAGGCACCCTGCTCCGATGTCAGGGTTAGGTCAGAGAGAGTGACTGGCCTACAGGTTGAGTCATCAGAAAATGAAAGCAGCAAGACGTTCTAACGCTCTGCTCTTTTTTTCTTTTTTCCAGGAACTCACAACAGTTCTGTTAGCAGGAAACAAGGGTGGAGAAACACGGCAGTTCAAAGGCTCAAAGGTGGAAGGCTCAGTCCTGGGTGGCTCTGCCTCCACCTTTCATTCAGAAAAGCCACAGAAGTGTAGCCTGCGGGGGTGTACGGTGGGGGCGAGGAGCGGCTGCACCCACCCTCCTCCTGAGCAAAGGGCAGTGGGCCCAGTGTCTGTGTGTGGTGCGTGCCTGTGTGCACATGTGCAAGTGTGTGTGTGTGTGTGTGCGTGTGTGTGTGTGTGTGTGTGTCGGGGGAGGTGGGGGCGGGAGGCTTGCTCATGCTGGCCTGAGCCTCTTCCTGGGGTCCCAGCGTCACTAGGGACATCCCCTGTGGACACTGTGGGTGGGTCAAGGTGAGGCCAGAAGCACAGCAGGCCTCCAGTCTTGAGAAGGAACATGGTGACTTTCTTTCCTCCCTTCCCTCCTTTCCCTACAGAGCCTACCTTCTGGGGGCCGAGCTATGGACAAACTCCTAATTACAACACTCAGGGCAGGTGCAGGGAGGACAGGGGGGAAGACCACTGGTTCCGCAATGCAGGAGGGCGCTGAATTTGGCATGGAGGACAGGCAGGGGGCCAGAGTGCTCCTGGTTACCTATTTCCTTGTAACAAACGACCAAGAACATAGCTGCTTCAAATAACACGTGTTTATTATCTCACGGGGGTTGGCCTAGCGCAGTGATGGCGAACCTATGACACGCGTGTCAGAGGTGACACGTGAACTCATTTTTTTGGTTGATTTTTCTTTGTTAAATGGCATTTAAATATATAAAATAAATATCAAAAATATAAGTCTTTGTTTTACTATGGTTGCAAATATCAAAAAATTTCTATATGTGACACAGCACCAGAGTTAAGTTAGGGTTTTTCAAAATGCTGACTCGCCGAGCTCAAAAGGTTCGCCATCACTGGCCTAGCAGGCACCTCACTGGCCAAATGTCTTGCAACTCAGCCACAGGCTCAACTGGCGGAGGACTGATTTCAGGCCCCTCAGAGGGAAGCTGACAGGATTCAGTTCGCACAGCGGTGGGCTGCAGGCCTGGCTCTGCTGCTCCCACACGGCCCGGCACAGGGCAGTTCACAGCACGGCAGCCGGCTCACCACAGAGCAAGGGAGTAAGAGAGCCCCAAGGAATAACTGTGGATGAACAGGGGCCACATGCTAACCTGACAAACTCAGGGAAGGCCTTCGTGGCGGCCTTGCAAACTCAAGAGACCTAAAGTAACCACAAAGGATGGCCTGACATGAAAACTTTAAAAAGCAGTCTACGGTGGGTAGTCATGTCCTGGGCCAGTATCTTCCCTGACAAAGATCAACTTCCATCTTTACTGAGCCTATTGTCTTTTTGCATCTAAGATAACATTCCTGTGGAATGTCTGGGTAACTTGTAACTTCCCTTTTTCCGGACCCCTCAGGGTGCAAGCAGGGTGCCAGGATAGAGACCACAAATTCCCTCATTGTTATTGTTTTCCTGTTAATTGTTGACTGCTAACTATCCTATGCCCACCTATGTAAAAGAACCATGTGTCTATCATTTTACTTTAAAAAAAAATTTTTTTTATTGATTTCAGAGAGGAAGAGGGAGAGGGAAATAGAAACATCAATGTTGAGAGAGAATCATTGATCGGTTGCCTCCTGCACACCCCACACTGGGGATCAAGCCAGCAATCTGGGCATGTGCCCTGATGGGGAATCAAACTGTGACGTCCTGGTTCATAAGTCGGCACTCAGCCACTGAGCCTTGCTGGGTGGACTATCATTTTACTTTTTATTCAACCCCAGAGGTTTCCCCACTTTGCTTTCTCCCACCTCCCTAATCTATCACCAATGGATTTCATGTAACCCACTTACTAGGTGTACCGGTTAATAATGCAGATTTTTTTCAATAGATGGAGTTATACATATCTATACTAATAAAAGGGTAATATGCTAATTAGACCAGGTCAACTGGACATCTTCCAGTCATCCGGTCCTCCTTCCAGATAAAACCATGGTGGTGGGAGCCGAGGCAGAGGTGGTTAGGGGAAATCAGGCTGGCAGGGGAGGGCGGTTAGGGGTGATCAGGAAGGCAGGCAGAGGGGTTAGGGGTGATCAGGCAGGCAGGCAGGTGAGTGGTTAGGAGCCAGTGGTCCACAGGGATCAGGCCTAAACCAGCAGTCAGACATCCCCCAAGGGGTCCCAGATCGGAGAGGGTGCAGGCTGGGCTGAGGGATACCCCCCTCCCATGCACAGATTTCATGCACTGGACCTCTAGTGTTGATATATATGCGATTTGATATGTATGCTACTTTGTTGTATTGACAACAAGCTTCAAAACTTCATATGTCAAATTTGCTGACAGTGTTAACATCATAGATATTTTTATGCTTAAAAATGTCGAATTTCATGCCAAAAAAAGAGCATTTGCGGGAAGTTTTAATTCATCATTTTGAAGAAAAAGTTATCATATACTTTAGGAAGCTTATGATGAACATGCTCCATCTCAAGATACTTGTGAACACTGGTTTAAACGCTTTAAAAGTGATGACTTCGATGTGAAAGACAAAAAACATCCAGGTCAACTGAAGAAGTTTGAAGACCAACAATTACAAGCATTATTAGATGAATATGTGTGTCAAACTCAAAAACAACTTGCAGAAAGATTAAACGTTGCGCAGCAAACAATTTCCGATCATTTACAAGCAATGGGAAAGATTTTAAAGGGAGGAAAATGGGTGCCACATCAACTGAACGAAAGACAAATGGAAACCGAAAAGTCATCAGTAAAATGTTGCTTCAACAGCATGAAAGAAAGTCTTTTTTGCATCGAATTGTGACTGGTGGTGGAAAGTGGATTTGAGAATCCCAAACGCACAAAATCATGGTTGATCCAGGTCAACCATCAACATCGATTGCAAGGCCAAATAGCTTTGGAAAGAAGACAATGCTCTGTGTTTGGTGGGATCAGGAAGGTGTGGTGTATTATGAGCTTCTAAAACCAGGTGAAACCATTAATACTGATTGATACCGACAACAAATAATCAATTTGAACCATACTTTGATCATGAAACGACCAGAATGCTCCAGAAGACATGGCAAAGTAATTTTGCTTCATGATAACACACCATCACACACTTCAAAGCCAGTTAAAGACACATTAAAAGATCTTGCCTGGGAAGTATTAACCCACCCGCTGTATTCACCAGACCTTGCTCCTTCAGATTACCACTTGTTCCGATCGATGGCACACGCACTTTCTGAGCAGCACTTCAAAACGTATGAAGAAGTGGAAAATTGGGTCCCTGAATGGTTTGCCTCAAAACAAGAAAAATTCTACTGGGACGCTATCCACAAATTACCTAAAAGATGGGGGAAATGTGTAGCTAGCGATGGACATTACTTTGAATTAAGCACTTTTGATGTTTCTCTTGAAATTATTGTGTTTTCTTTGATTACAAAATCCGCATTATTAATTGGTACACCTAGTCCATCTCCTACTTGGGTAATTTATAAAAATAGGTGAAAAACCACCATTCTCTGGAGCACTGTCTCAATGCATTGAGATTCTGCTTCCCTGCCGTTGTCGACAGTTTGGCTCAAATAAACTCACAAAAATTCTTTACAGGTTTGAATGTTACTTATGTTAACAGGAGCCATAGTCTTTACGGAACCTAATGTCAGGGGCCCATCACTGCTGCCATAATCTCCCCTTCAGAGCAACATCAGGAAACCCAGCGCACACACCAGGGCATGCACACTCGGAGGCAGAAATCAATGGGGCCACCTTGGAGGCTGATGGGAGAGTGAACAGGAGGGAGGGGAGGGGCGAGGAGGCAGCGGGGGAGTGGAGGGGGCAGCAGTGCAGTGAAGTGTGGCTGTAATTCAGAGACTGCGTAGAGAGTGCTTCAGTGGGTGGAGATGTGCTGTGAGAGGCCAGCAGGGCCTAGTAGGTGTAAAACATTTTATTTTTAAAAATATATTTTTATTGATTTCAGAGAGGAAGGGAGAAGGAGAGAGAGATAGAAACATCAATGATGAGAATCATTGATCAGCTGCCTCCTGCACACTCCCCCTGCCCCCCGCCCCCCACTAGGGATGGAGCCTGCAACCCAGGAATCGAACCTGAGATCCATCAGTCTGCAGGCCAACACTCTATCCACTGAGCCAAACCGGCTAGGGTGCAGGTGTAAAACCTTTTAGCCCAGATTTGTGAAGGTGGGCTTTATCTGAAGGGAGAGCGAAAACTGGAGGCTAAAATTTAAGATTTGGGTTTAGAAAGATTATACTAAACCCAGGGGGGTTTAAACTATGGCAGTGACTGAAGAGGCAAAGTTATGTCTAGAGAAACAAAGGACTAAAATCCATGAGATTTAAAGACTAATTGCTCGTCCCCCTCTAGAATACATGTTCAGAGAGGGCAGAGGTTGGGGGGGGGGGTGGGCGGGGGGGGTGGTGTTTCTTGGATCCCCAGAGCCTAGAACTCTGGCTTTTAAAGAATGAAGTGTTGTCCCCAGGTTTCTGGCTTGAGTCACTTGGCAGAGCCATTCTCTGAGATATCACACACAGAGGACCAAGGTGCCAGCGAAGGGAACCAAGGCTGGGCCCCCCTGAAGCCACTTTTTGGGTTATCAATTCTAAGCTGTTCACTACGAAACAAGACCCAGAGGGAGCCTTTGACCCTCCCCCCTTTCCTGCCCAAGAGATTTGGAGAAACCGGCTTCAGGAAGGGAATCTGAGGAAGTGGCCTCGGCCCAATTTGAATTAAGTGTGGTAAACAGGAGGGCTTCAGGGGGTGCCATTAGCTAGGTACACACCCTCTCCCCTTGTTCCTAAGTTGCCCAGCGAGGACTTTCCGGCCCTGTGTTCTCTTCCTCAACCACCTGTGACTCACCCATTCTCACTTCTGAAATATAACACCCCCCCTCTTTTTTCCCCCAAATGCCTTATATCCCCAGTGTCGCCTCTGGTCTTTGGAATTTTCATGCCTATGTGAACTTATATGTATTAAACGTTTACTTTCTCCTGTCAATCCATCTCTGTTAATTTGATCGTTAACCCAGCCAGAAGAACTTGGAAAGTGGGAGGGGGAAAAAAAGAAAACTGGAAGGAAAGTATTATTTTTTTTAAAAAAAGATACTAGAAATATTTGACCTTGAGATGCTTTATGGGACATGCAAGAGTAAATACGTAGCAGGCAGTTAAAAGGTGGGGGTCTGGGGAGCTCCCCAGGGAAGCAGTGAGCGAGGCAGGTTTGAGAATCAGAAGCGCCCAGGCGCCCACTGGGGACGTGGATCCTATGGCCCAGGGTCAGGACACCTTGAGTGGCAGCAGGGCTTTCAAAGACAATAAGAAGAAAGGCCAATTGTCATTCACAAAAGAAAGCCCGAAACATGCTGCTGGAGAGGAAAGCCAGGAATCATGGGAACCCAGAGGCACACGGGGAGTGAGGGCTCGGGGCTCCGACATCAGGTCAGGACTGGGGAGCCCAGGCAGGGGAAGCCCAGGGCGGGTGGGGAGGGAGGTGGAGGAGGAATGTGTTCCAGAAATGCAAAACACCACCTAATATCTTAGCAGGCACCGCTGCCACCCCCAAACTCCGTTTAAAAACAAACAGAAACACAGACAGTTAGACATCAGTTCCCCAAAGTTGGTCTTTGTAGCAGCAACTTGAGAATCACCTGGGAGGCTTTTTAAAATGCCAGTTCCAGGGTTTGTCTCAGCCCCAGTGAATCAGTCCCCTAAGAGGGAGGCAGGGAAACGGTCATGTTTCAAAAAGTCACCAAATGATTTTTTAGGGGTGATGAGGTTTTGAGTTCATTCATTGAAACCTCTAAGACCTACGGTTGTGTATTTGACTTAAGTCCTTTTAGAAGAATTAAAGGGGCAGAGAACGCATAGATTGCTGTGAGAGGCTGACTGTTCAACTTCAGACTTTAATAGGAAATGCTAAAGCAATCAAGAAAATAAACTCGCCCCACAAAGTTTAAAAACAACACCCGTGAAACACATTCTGTGTGTTTATTATGGAGGAACTGCTGTTGGCCGCAATGAGGACTATACATTTAGGTGAGAGGAAGGGGGAGTTAGCTTCGTAACTACAGCTGTCTGTCCACATCGGTGCATCAGTCACACACACACACACACACCACCACACACACACACACACACACACACCTCACGGTCCGTGAGAGCCCAGCGCACACCTGGGAGCCGGCGCGGTTCCCGGCGGGCTGGGTGAGAAGTCCTCTTTGTTTCATGGCCAAGAAGAGGTCGGCCTCCCAGTCTGCTGGGGAAAGGCCCCCTCGCCCTCCCGCCCCCCCTGGCTCACGCCCCCTCGGCCTCCGCTCCCTCACCACTTCCCTTTGTCCCTGTACTTTCACTTTGATCCCCCAGCGGCCGGGAGAAGGCCCTTGGCGTCCTCAGGGACCCAGCCCTGTGAGCGGCACACTGCACGCAGCCTCTCCAGGACAATCCCCCACACCCACGCTGGCAGCGACCCCCAGGGACTTACCTCTCATCTTCTGGGAATATCCTTCCAAGTTCACCCCTCACTCCTCCTGCTCCTCCAGGACTCAAAGCTGAAGCCAGTCGTTACCCCATTTCTGCCTTTTCTTGCTGTCCTTAAAGACGGGTATGCAGGTGTGTCACGAGCTGGAGAGCATTTAGTTGGCATCAGGAGATGAAAATAGGCTTAGGAAAGCCAGGGCAGCCCGCTCTCCTCCCTGCCCCCCCGGGAGGCCTCTCAGGCCGGGCTCAGGTGTATACAACCTAGAGGCCAACTCTCCGCGCACAGGTGCTCTGGGCCCACACCGGGGCAGAAGGGCGAGCTTCGCTGGTCTCCTGCCCGCCCTCTGGGTTCCACAGAGTGTTTCTTAAACATTAGTTCAATCTCTACCACAAAGAAAGGCCAATAAAATATCATTTTTATTCTGCCGAGATGGTAAAAAAAATAAAAAGGAAGCCTGATAATACCCAGTTGGGGCCCGTTAGCTGGGACGCTGATTCCTTTGTGAACTGCGGGGGGCGGGGGGGGGGGTTCTGAACCAAAAGCCTTACGCATGTGCCCAGCCTTCAATCCAGTAATCCCACTTCTAGGAAAACATCCTAAGGAAACAATCAGGAGATGCAGCCAGGGATTTCTGAACAAAGGGCACGCGTGGCAAAGGCAGAACTGAGACACACTGGAAGGCACTTCGCACGCGTCCCTGCCGGGGCTCGGCTCCCAGGCCGCCTGCACCTCCGTGCAAACGGGGCAGCCAGCCACGCAGGCCTCCAGGTGGCACAGTCATTAAGCACCTACTCGGCATTGGGCACTTGGCCAGGTAAACAAGACAGGTGAGCTCCCAGCCCCCCTGGAGGAGGTACTCACTAAAATATAAAGCAATTTAAAAATTGTCCGCATGATGTTTTCGGGGGGGAAGCAGGTTATACACGGTATCACACCCCCATTCTCTCATCCCCTGCCATAAGCCGTTACTAAACCCGAGTAAATTTCCCTTCCCTGGCTCTCCGGTCGACCTCTTCTTTCCTTTTCAAAAGCAGAGCCTGAGGCTCCGAGGTAACCTGATAACAGTGGAAAGAACGGGAACATGGAAATCTTCCGATTGGTGTATAGTTCCAGGAAGTCGCAGGACTTCGGGCAAATCACTTCACCTCTGGGGCGGTTTCTAATCAGAACAATGAAAGAAGGGGCTGGACCAACCCTTCCGGCCCTCTGAGCCCAACGATTTTTGGCCTGATGACAACCATCCATAGACACCGGGGTCATAACCTGAGGCTCCAGGGCGGGGAGACCGAGCCCCTCGAGGACCTGTGTGTTACAGGACAGAACCAGGCAGGGGACCCTCTGGATGGGCCTGGGGTCGTGGGGAGGGTGGGAGGCCCGCAGGCTCAGTCCCAGGCCCGCAGCCGACTTTGGGAAGCAGGCAACCTCCTTCCTTCGAATTATTATTTCATATTAATCAGAACAGCTAACCATCATTGGGTGCTTCTAGGTGCAAAATATTGTGTAAGCGATTTACAGTTACCTGACTTTCTCACGGAAAAAGTATGAGCTCCATTCTGCTCTTCCCATTCTCCCTCACAGGCTTTGGGAGGCCCCTGAGGTTATGGGAAGTCACACAGCCAGTGGCCAGGCTGTGGGACAGTCTCGATTTTACCCTTTCCCGCTGCGGGAGACAGGAAGTCACTTGAGTTCATCGAGGGTAGTCAAGGTGGTCAGGGTTTGTTGGTTACCAGCTGGGAGACCGAGGTAATTCACCGGAGTGCCGGTGAGCAGGGTTCCGGAAGTTTATGCATGGCCTTAGAATCTCCCCGAGGCCCCAGCTTCCATCTAGAGGCCCCCTGCCCCCTTGGCCTGGTTCCTGAGGTGCCCTTCCCCTTCGGGTAGGTTCTGAAAACGCCCTCTGCCCCCGCCCCTTCGCGGAGAGAGCAGTTTGCATCTCAGAGGAGCCTGGCCCTCACAGCGATTTCTGTAGGGACTTCCTGTGACCCCTTGAGATTTGTTGGTCCAAAACAATAAGGAGCCTTTGACATTAAAGCCCATTTAACTCAGGAATCTGAAAAGTCAGTTTAGTGTCAGGGTTGTGTGAGCTCCCTGAAATGGGACGAGAGTTGGTGCGTTTTTCTGGGGAGAGTGTTCATAGCCTTTCTCGGATCCTCAAAGGGGCTGACAGCTGCCCACAGGTGCAGAACATCAAGGGACCAGTCCTACTAAGGGCGAACAAAGGGAGGAGGAAAGAAGTGATTTAACCAACAGGAGGGGGAGGGGAAGACTTCACAAAGAGGCCTGATTCTGAGGACGGTGAGGAGAGGGAGCTAACATTTCTTGTGCTCTTACTCTGTGCCAAGCGTGTTCTAGATCAGCGGTTCTCAACCTGTGGGTCGTGACCCCTTTGGGGGGTCGAACGACCCTTTCACAGGGGTTGCCTAAGACCATCGGAAAACACATATATAATTACATATTGTTTACAGTAGCAAAATTACAGTTATGAAGTAGCAACAAAAATAATGTTATGGTTGGGGGTCACCACAACATGAGGAACTGTATTAAAGGGTCGTGGCATTAGGAAGGTTGAGAACCACTGTTAGACAATATTTCTGAGGATTAGTTAATTCTTATAACAACCCTGTTAGGTAAATAAGATTATTATTCTGGCTTTGTAGATTCATTCATTTAGTAAATATGTATTGATACATATTACTATGTATCAAGCACTGTTTCCAGAGCTGGGGATACAGTAGTTAACAAAGTAAAAAATTCGTCCTTTCCTGGAGCTTACATGCCCATGGGGAGTCAGATGAGCAGCTGGGTTCACAGAGTTAAGTGATAAGCAAGGGTCCCCAGCCAGCAAGCACGAGAGATTTGAACCCAGGCACTATAGCATCAGAAACTGTTTTTTTCTTTTTTTAAAGGAATGGATAATGACTCTAAACAATTGAAAACTAAAAATTTCTGTGCAACAGCAAAAAAAAAAAAAACCCCACCAAGAATTAACAGGAAAGTGAGAAAATATTTGCATTGTATAGAGCAGACAGAAAAGCTTAAAGCATGTTTTCAAACTTCAAATCCAAATATGCACATTATACTGAAGAAATGGACAAAGATTACTAAAGTAATTCAGAAGAGAAAATATGAATGATCCATAAATGTTGCCAGTGGCTTCCTGAATTATCATCAAAGCATTCTGTTTATTGCTAGCACATTAAGAAGGATCATTACCTTGATGGAACCTATCAGAGGGCAAAGGGCAAAGCCTGGCTATTTACTGAGGTTTTGAAGACAAGTCTGAGGCAGGTTTTTCTAGGGGGGAGGGAGGGCTGGGGAGGATTGGGTAGGACCATAATGTAACAGTTTAGGAATAATGGACACCGCCAGGAAAGGATTTTTAAAAAGGGAGGAGTTATTATGATAATAGCATGCCATGTGGAAACCTAGAAGCTAAAAAGAAAGCTGGCTTTCTCAGAAGGAGTGTGTAACTGTGGCTGTAGTCACGTGTTTTGAAGGGATTCAGAACAAGTCTCCCCAGAAAAATGCCACTTTGGCTTGTGGACTATTTTGAGCTAAAAAGACAATCAAAGCCCAAAAAGACTGAGGGAGAGCTTATTACCTCCCCTTTAACTACCTAAAAGAATTTGGAGAGCTGGCCTAGCCCAGATGTGGTGGGTGGGCTGGGGAAAGACCTGGAGATCAAAGTCCTCTCTCCCTCCCATCTCTCTGTCCCACTGTTCTCTCTGCACAGCATGGCAAACATTTGTTTACCAAACACTTGCTCTTCCCATCTCCCTGTGAATGGTCTTCCTTCCCTTTGAAGCCCTAGACACCTACCCCCTTCTTAGCCAGAAGGGCATATAAGCTTTTTTTGGCCAGGTTGATTTAATGTGGGTCTCATATTCTTATAATTAAATTTGTTTTTCTCCTGTTAATCTGTGTTATGTTAATTTGATTATTAGACCAGTCAAAGAACCTAGAAGAGCAGAAGAAAAATTTTTTCTCCCCAACAGTTTCTTCATACTAGGCATTTCATCATTGACCCGTGAACACTGTAATACCTGACATAAGAAAATTTACTGTGTGTGTGTGTGTGTGTGTGTGTGTGTGTGTGTGTGTAAGACAAGATTAAATGTTAGAATTTGTCAAAAAATGTTTTGCATCTATTGAGATGAACATCTGATTTGCTTTCATTTTTTTCAGTCTGCAAAATTATTGCTTGCTTTTTGAATATTAAACTAATTTTGCATCCCTTGATAAACCCAAATTAGTCATGCCATCATTTTTATCACTGAATTTGAATTGATAACATTTTGTTAAGAATTTTTGTATCTATGTTCATGAGAGTTGTTGGTCTGTATTTTTCTTTTCTTGTTGTTGCTGGTGTCAGGGTAATGCTGGCTCAATGAGTTGTGAAGTATTACTTTGGTAAGGGTCAAATTGTGTCCCCTCAAAATTCACATGTTGAAGTTCTAATCCGCTAGTACCTCAGAATGCGACTGTATTTGAAGATAAGGTCTTTGAAGAAATAAGGTAGAATGAGGTCATTAGGGTGGGCCCTAATGTAATATGATTGGGGTCCTTATAAAAAGAGAAAATGAGGACACAGACAGGTACAGAGGGAAGGTCACATGAAAACGGAGAGAAGACGGCCACCTATAAGCCAGGAGAGAGGCCTCAGAAAAAACCAACCCCGTTGACACCTTGATCTGAGACTTCCAGCTTCCAAAATGGTGAGAACATAAATTTCTGTTGTTTAAGCCTTCAAGTGTGTGGTACTTTGTTACGGCAGCCCTAGAAAACTAACATGTACTTCATCAAATTTTTGAGGTTGTGTAGAATTTTCATTATTTCTCCCTTAGATTTTTTTTTTTTAAGCCCTCACCCAAGGATATGTTTTTATTGATTTTAGAGAGAGAGGAAGGGTGAGGGAGAGAGAGAGAAGGAAAGAGAAACATCAATATGAGAGAGAAACATTGATCTGTTGCCTCCCATACATGCCCCGGCCAGGGACCAACCCCACAAACTGGTTATGTGCCCTGACCAGGAACTGAACGCAAGTGCCTTCAGTGCACAGGATGACACTCCAACCAACTGAGTCACATTGGCCAGGGAGCTTCCTTAAATGTTTGATAAGATTCACCAGTAAAGATATCTGGGCCTGAAGTTTTCTTTGTGAGAAGGTTAACTACCAGATCAATTTCTTTAATAGACATAGGCTATTCAGGTTATGCATTTCTTCTTAAGTGAGCTTTGATGGTTTTTATCTTTAAGAAACATCTGTCATCTAAATTGTGAAATTTATTGCCAAAAAGTTGTTCATGATATCCTCTTATTATCCTTTTAATTTTTGTAGGATCTGTATTTATGTCACCTCTGTTATTCTGGATAATTGGCAATTTGTATCTTGTCTCTTTTTTCTCTAGTTGACCTAGCTACATGTTTATCAATTTTATTGATTTTTCAGAGAACCTGGTTCACTGATTTCCTTTTTGTTTTGTTTTCTATTCCATTGATTTCTGCTCTAATCTTTATTTTTTTTGTGTCTTCCTTTTTTTTAGTTTCTTAAGGTAGAAGCACAGGTCATTGACTTAAGACTTTTTTCTAACATGCGTATTCATTGTTATTAATTTCTCATTAAGAGCTCTTTTATATGCATCTCACAAATTTGGATATGCTTTGTTTTCACTCAGTTCAAAATACTCTCTGCTTTCACTTTTGATTCATTTTTTGACCCATGTGCATCGCTAATTTCCAAACATTGGAGTTTTTTCAGATATGTTTTCATTGATTTCTAATTTAATTCACTTGTGTCCAGACAACATCCTGTGCATGATTTGAGTCTTTTAAAATCTACTGAGGCTTGTTTAGTGGCCCCAAATATAGCTGACCTTGGCAAACCATTCTTTGTCTACTTGGAAAAAATTGTACTCTGTGAAAGGGCGAGGGCTATGCCCTCCATCTTACCCTGGATCCTCCATGTTGGGGCAGAGGCCATGTGCTCAGAAGAGTGCCTTCTTCCCGGAAGCCCAGGCCCCTGCTGGCCACGCCCGGGATTTCTTTGAACTAGCCAATGACAAGCAAGGGATGTTCGCGCCATCAACAAGACCCGACTTGGCGCCTGGCCAATCCGCAGGGCCCACAGCTAGCCCCCCCCCCCCCCCCACACACACACACTATTAAAGCCCTGATTTTCTCATGGGTATCACTCGGTTTTCCGGTCGCTGCGTCGGCTGGAGGCCCGGGTCGGGTTAGCTAACTCAATAAAGGACCTTCTGCTTTTGCATCGGACTGGCTCCCTGGCGTGGTATCTTGGGGATCTTGAATTCTGGGCATAACACTCTGCTATTGTTGAGTAGAATATCACTTAGGTCAAGTTGGTTGACTGGGTTGTTCAAGTCCTCTATGTTGACTGGTTGCCTGTAGAGAAAGGGACGCTGGCCGAACCGGTTTGGCTCAGTGGATAGAGCGTCGGCCTGCGGACTCAAGGGTCCCAGGTTCGATTCCGGTCAAGGGCATGTATCCTGGTTGCGGGCGCATCCCCAGTGGGGGTTGTGCAGGAGGCAGCTGATCGATCTCTCTCATCAATGTTTCTAGCTCTCTGTCCCTCTCCCTTCCTCTCTGTAAAAAATCAATAAAATATACTTTAAAAAAAAAAAAAAAGAAAGGGACGCTGAAATATCCTACTTTAATTGAGAATCTATCTATTTCTCATTGATTCCATTGATTTTTGTTTCATGTACTTTGAAACTGCTATTTTGAATAGGATGTGAGAAATCGAGAGAAAGTTTGAAGGCCTTTAAGAACCCAAAGTGTGTGTGGGGGAATCCAAGTTACACAAGTTATAGATAGGTAAACAGTAGACCTCAAGATTATGTTATAGAGCAGCGGTTCTCAACCTGTGGGTCACGACCCCTTTGGCAGTCGAACGATCCTTTCACAGGGGTCGCCTAAGACCATCCTGCATATCACATATTTACATTACGATTCATAACAGTAGCAGCATTACAGTTATGAAGTAGCAACAAAAATAATTTTATGGTTGGGTCACACATGAGGAACTGTATTTAAAGGGCCAGAAGGTTGAGAACCACTGTTATAGAGGAGTATAGGGAACACCTGGCCCACATGCTCGCTCTAACTAGAGTGATTTATTTTGAGGTGTTGCTGCCCAGAGGTTAATAGCTCCATCTAGGTTGTGATATCTATTTCAATCAAAGTATAGTGCATCCAGGATAAAGAATCAAAGGAGTTATCAAATATATTAGGGTGAATCATTCAGAGCTGTTGACATTAGCCTTTGACTTACAAAAATGGCAAGGATGTTTGTTTATTATAATGTTGTTCAGAGTAGTGAAACACTGGGAGCTATCTAGATGTTTTTCATCATAGCATTGTTCAGAACAGTGAAAAATCTAAATGTCAAACAATAAATCATGCCACACCCATATGTAGAATTAAAATTGTTTTGGGAGGTTTCTTAATAACTCTCTCCCTTTGTGTCCTCATCCAGTTTTATGACAATAAATTCCATCTATAAATACTGGCAATGCCCAAATTTATATCTGAAGTCCAATTACTCACAAAATCCAGATTCAGACATTCAATTTCCTGTTCACTAGTTCCACCTGGATATCTAATCAATATGTGAAATTTACAGTATCCAAACCTCAACTCCTGATCTATCTCCAAAGCCTTTTCTCCCCACATTCTTACTCATCTCAGTTCATGGAAATTCTAGCTTCAGCCTTCCAGTCGTTCAGGTCAAAACCCTCGGAGTCATTCTTTTTTTAAATTTTTTTAAAAATATATTTTTTATTGATTAAGATATTACATATGTGTCCTTATCCCCACATTATCCTCTACCCCCTGTCGGAGTCATTCTTGATTCTTCTTCCCTCGTCTCTCACCTTCAATCCATCAGGAAATCTCTGGCTTTAGCATCAAAATATACTCAGAACCCGGCACCTTCCACCACCTTTATTGCTACCACTGTGGTGTTCTTTCCCTGAGGTGGCAAAAGCCTCCTGACCTTAACTGCAGTTAATCAAGATTTTCAATTAGTCAGTATTATATTTTCTTAAAATATATTTTTATAGAAAGGAAGAGGAACATAGAAACATCAATGATGAGAAAGAATCATTGATTGACTGCCTCCTGCACACCCCACACTGGGGATTGAGCCTGAAACCCGGGCATGTGCCCTGACTGGGAAGTGAACCGTGACCTCCTGGTTCACAGGTCAATGCTCAACCACTGAAGCATGACGGCTGGGCTAAAGTCAGTATTTTAAAAGGCAGTGATGAAAAATTTATACATCTGGACCACATTCAAATGAACATGGCAGACAGTCTGCTCTAAACTACTGCTTCACAAAGTATGGACACATTTGCTCTATCTTATCATCTTTTCCACCTGCATTTTCTCACTCATCTCCTCTGTTTCCTCCTTAACTGAATATAAGGAACTAAACAGTTGGGCAGTTATAAATGTACTAGAGGCTTGGTGCACGAATTTGTACAGGGGGGGAGGGTCCCCTTGGCTTGGCTGGTAATCAGGGTCAATCAGGGCCGAGGGAGGTTGGCCAGAGAGGGAGGGGACATGGGAGGTTGGCTGTGGGAATGCACTGACCACCAAGGGGAGTCTCCTGTGTTGAGCATCTGCCCCCTGGTGGTCAGTGTTCATCATAGCAACCATTTGACTGGTCATTTGTCATGTAGGCTTTCATTTTTTAAATTTTTTTAAAAAATTAAATCTTTATTGTTCAGATTATTACAGTTGTTCCTCTTTTTTCCCCCCATAGTTCCCCTCCACCCAGTTCCCACCCCACCCTCCGCCCTCACCCCCCCCACTGTCCTCATCCATAGGTACACGATTTTTGTCCAGTCTCTTCCCGCATCCCCCACACCCCTTTCCCCTCCAAGAATAGTCAGTCCACTCCCTTTCTATGCCCCTGATTCTATTATACTCACCAGTTTATTCTGTTCATCAGATTATTTATTCACTTGATTTTTAGATTCACTTGTTGAAAGATGTATATTTGTTGTTCATAATTTGTATCTTTACCTTTTTCTTCCTCTTCCTCTTCTTAAAGGATACCTTTCAGCATTTCATATAATACTGGTTTGGTGGTGATGAACTCCTTTAGCTTTTCCTTATCTGTGAAGCTCTTTATCTGACCTTCAGTTCTGAATGATAGCTTTGCTGGATAAAGTAATCTTGGTTGTAGGTTCTTGGCATTCATCACTTTGAATATTTCTTGTCACTCCCTTCTGGCCTGCAAAGTTTCTGTTGAGAAATCAGCTGACAGTTGTATGGGTACTCCCTTGTAGGTAACTGACTGTCTTTCTCTTGCTCCTTTTAAGATTCTCTTTTTGTCTTTTGCTCTTGGCATTTTAATTATGATGTGTCTTGGTGTGGTCCTCTTTGGATTCCTTTTGTTTGGGGTTCTCTGCGCTTCCTGGACTTGTAAGTCTATTTCTTTCACCAGATAGGGGAAGTTTTCTGTCATTATTTCTTCAAATAGGTTTTCAATATCTTGCTCTCTCTCTTCTTCTGGCACCCCTATAATTCGGATGTTGGTACGCTTGAAGCTGTCCCAGAGGCTCCTTACACTATCTTCGTATTTTTGGATTCTTTTTTCGTTTTGCTTTTCTGGCTGGGTGTTTTTTGCTTCTTCGTATTTCAAATCTTTGACTTGATTCTTGTGATCCTCTAGTCTGCTGTTGGAACTCTGCATAATATCCTTTATTTCAGTCAGTGTATGTTTAATTTCTAGTTGGTCCTTTTTCATAACCTCGAGGGTCTCACTAGATTTCTTGAGGGCCTTACTAAATTTATCGGTGGTTTCTAGAAAGTTCTTGAAAAAACTTTAAAAGTGTGGTTTTGAACTCTATATCCAGTCGTTTGCTTTCCTCCATTTCTGTCATTTGTGAACTGTTTCTTGCTCTCCGCATTTTTATGCTTCCCTGTGTTGATAGAGTGGCTTTGTGAGCTAGGTGTCCTATAGGGCCCAGTGGCTCAGCCTCCCCAATTACCTGAGGTGGACACTCTTGGTGAACCCCCTTTGTGGGCTTTGTGCACAGTCTTGTTGTAGTTAAGCCTTGATTGTTGTAGGTATCACTGGGAGGAATTGACCTCCAGGCCAATTGGCTGTGAGAATCAGCTGTGTCAACAGTGGGAGAACTTCTGTGCTGAAGACACCCTTCTGGGGCAAGACTTGTTTCAGTGGGGCTTTGGTGCTCACTGAGTCTGCCCCCTGAGTGTGTCCCTTATGGATCTGAGGAGTTGTAATCCAGATGGTCCCACTCTGGCCACTGGGTACACTGGCTCTTGGATCTAAGGAGGTGCTAATTTAGCCTCTGCCTGAGGCAACCCAGCAGGAGCTATGAGGAGATCTGCAGGTTCCCCTTCCTTGTTTGGGGTTTGGAGGTGCCCAGATGAGGCCCAGCTGTGAAGCAATGCAAGCTGCTGTGGGGCCTTGGGCCTTTTGGAAGTTCTGGGTCTCTCTGGCCCAGCTGCAGTTTGTTGGGTAATTTTCAGATTGCAAAGGGCCAGGGCATTCATATGCAAAAGCCTCTGCTGCAGCCTGGGTGGGGCGGGGTCTCAGGGGATCAACAGGGCAGAGCAAGCAGCTATGGCAGATCCTCAGCCCTGCCCTAAGGGGCCCCGGGTCTCAGTGTCCCAGTAATCGCTGCAAGCACCTCTGAGAGAAAGCCGCCCTCGAATTCTGAGTTCTGCCCGCTGCCAGACAGTCCAGTTTCTCCCTGTATGAGTCTAGGTCCCCAGAGACTCACCTGGAACTGGAGTTCAGAGCAGTTGGGGGCTTGTGACTCCCTCCTGATTCAAAAAGACAGCCGAGTCCTCAGTTGCCAGCCCTTGCCGCGTGTGCCTCCGTACCTCTGCACTTCCGCATGTCCTCTGAGTCTCAGTGTGCTTTTCTCTGTCCTTCTAGTTGTAGAAATTCCACTCAGCCAGCCTTCCTGTGGTTCTGGATGATGTCCGTTTTGTCTTTTCGTTGTATTTTTGAATTTGTTGTGGGAGGCAGCAATTTCCGGTGTTTACCTATGCCGCCATCTTGGTTCCTCCTAATCGCATAGGCTTTAATATATATATATTGCCTCTCAGCTCCAAATCTACCCTTGATTGCGTGCTCTGCAACATGGAGCGAGACCCTTTTGAGGACATTTCTCCTTTTCCAGCTGGCACAACTGTGAGTAGACTGCACTGGAGAGACACTGGAAGAGGGTTTCTTTTCCTGGTTCAGCTCTGCTCCCCTCTGCAGGCTCCTGCAATGTGCAGGGCCTCACTCTGATGCTACTCAGCAGCTAACCTCACGCTGCACACCTTGGGTGGCTCTGGAGTGGGTTTTACTGGTACAGCACTTCTCCATGGCCATCTTCCCGAGCACCACCCCCCCACCCCCCAAGTGGCTTCCCAGCAAGTCCTGGGGTGTGGCACCTCCCCTTGGATGCTCCTCTAGCACTTGGAGGCAGATTCCAAACAAGTGCCAGCAGTGCAGCATCTTGTAACTTCTTTGCCATCCAAAGAAGCATGGTAACTGCTTTAATAAAGCTGGCTCTTGGCCTGAGGGCAAGGCAACTCTTTGTTTGTCTCCCTCAGGCCTCGGGTTAGTGGCTGCTTCCCATATATGCAGTTCTTGTATTTTCAGCATCCATTTAAAAAATTTTTTTAAAAAATTTATTTCAGAGAGAGGAAGGGAGAAGACAGAGATAGAAACATCAATGAGAGAGAATCATTGATCAGCTGCCCCCTGCATGCCCTAGATCGAGCCCGCAACCTGAGCATGTGCCCTTGACTGGAATTGAACCTGGGACCCTTCAGTCCACAGGCCGACACTCTATCCATACAGCCAAACCAGCTAGGGGTCAGCATTCTTTTTTTTATCACTTATTAGCAAGTCACTCATTATTACAATCTCATTATAATTTTGATGGTTAATTTTATGTGTCAACTTGACTGGGCCATGGTGCCAGATATTTGGTCAAACATTATTCTGAATGTTTTTATAGTGTTTTCTTTTTTAATGAGGTTAACATTTATATTGGTGGACTTAGAGTACAGCAGATTACTCTCCATAATGTGTGTGGGCCTCATCCAATCAGTTGAAGGCCTTCATAAAGCAAAGACTGAGCTTCTCTGAGCAAAAAGAAATTCTGCCACCAGATTGCCTTTGGACTTGAACTGCATCTCTTCCGAGGGGTCTCCAACCTGCCTACCATGTAGATTTTGGATTCCTAAGCCTCCACAATCGCTTGAGTGATTTCCTTAAAATTAATCTCTTTATGTTTACATACTTATCCTACTGGTTCTGTTTCTCTGAAGAACTCTAATACACTTGCTCTGTTAAAGTCAGTTTAAAGATTCTATAATAACGAAACAGAACAAAGTATCAATCCCACAGTTTTATTTGTAAAGAACAAAGCATGAAAAGTCATATTTAAATGTACTCCAAAACCTGAAAAACCCACGTCAGTTTCTCTGATATGTATGCTAAAGTGCTTGATATCACAATACTGGTCAAATTTTATATTATGTTCAGGTGGGGAGGGGGGAGTCCAGTTCTGATGCATTTTGTTAACAATACAAGGAAAAACAATATAACTTAAATGCAGAAAGGCTCATTTGTTAAAAAACATACACAGGTACATTTATACAAGGTTCCAGTGTAACATAGAGGATTTTTTCCATGTGTTAAACACCTTCCGTTGATTGACAACAGGAACTCCTTACCATGCCTCTCTGTCAAGATGTGGTGTTTGGAATAAAGACTGGAGCCATACATAATACATTCAGGTAACTGAATCAAGCATTATTCCCTCCCATATAACCCAAGGATACCCTGGATTCCTTCAAATGAGGGGATTTTTTTCTTCTTCCCCAAAAGAGGGGAAATCTTTTGATGATATTTCACTCTGGTATTAGCTGCTCAATGTGGTATTTTTCTGGAGCCAGTCTCTATTTTGCCCTTGAGAGGACAGTCCGTTCTAGTAAGATTTGAAGGGATGAGGTTCTCCTTGGATTCCTCCCATCACAGTCCAACACCCTCTTCAAAAAGCTTGGAAATCAGTTTGATTCAAGAAACTTATATATAGGAATAAGGGGCCGAATAGCTTGTTATTTGTTTCTGTCTTCTTTTAAGCTAAATGGAAATGTAATAAATACTTACATAAGAAATGAGGATTTCGAAAGACGCAGATGACCTGGAAACAGGATTCACTTTATAGAAAGCAGAGAGGAGCTGAAGACTCCATTCTCATCCCCGAAGGTGCTAATACTGAAATCTAAACAGCGAAGGTTCAGACTGTCCTTCCAGCATGGTGAAAAGGAGCGACTGGTTTCTGTAAACCTCACAGAGAAAATACTCACAGTTCCCAAAATAAAAACCTTCTGAAAAGCCACAATGCTCGGCCGAAGGAGATTCTGTTACTAAGAGCAACACTCGCAGTGCCGTCAAATAAATATTTCCCTGGGGATCTGAGGTCCTCGTCTATGGCCTCATGTTTCGAAATAGCTTAGAGGTGTCAACATACACTACACACCAACTGTTATGCATAGTCTCTACCCCTTTCACTTACATCTATATACAACAGGGATTTATTGCCAAAAAAGGAAATAGAAGCAATTCAGTATTTCCCTTATGTCATTCATAGAGGGTGACAGAGTTCATTAAAGTGATTTTTGAAAAAGCCATGTGAAAGTAAACACCACAGGGTTACAAAAATTTCTGAAACATGGAAAGTAAATTTTAGAGGGAAATCACAAACCTCTACAAGTTTTAGGTTTCTTAGATCCAAGCCTTGCCCTCAGTGGAAAGAGGAGGGGGAGGGCTGGGAGACCCTACTTTTCTTCTTGGTGGCCTGTTTTCCACCACCTAGACCCCACTTTAACTCATGGACACTGCACCTCAGTCACTTTTAAGGTGCTACTGAGTCTGGAGCGGGCACAGCTGTAGGGCCTCACACTGGTGTAATGCTACTGGGTCACAAAGGTTGAAGTTAGGAGTTGCAGGACACTTGAAAAAAAAATGTTTTAAGAGGTGATATTTTTGGCAATTTGATTTTAAAACAATATCTTTCTAAGCTACTATGCAAAAATACTAATTATGGTTCCAGACATTAATTATAACTTATTTTGAAGGGGAAAAGTCAATTACAAAATTGATTTTTATTTACT
Organism: Myotis daubentonii; assembly: GCF_963259705.1. Classification (NCBI taxonomy): domain Eukaryota; kingdom Metazoa; phylum Chordata; class Mammalia; order Chiroptera; family Vespertilionidae; genus Myotis; species Myotis daubentonii. Next base: position 39,353,387 of record NC_081841.1, read on the forward strand.
TTAACTTTGAGGTGTGATTATAAAGCAATATACTGATTTTAAAAATAAACAGAAAGGATAGCTTTAAATGGATATGGTCCTTGCAAGTCAGCTTGTGAGGCTATGCACATTATTCTCAAGATTCTGCCATTGTCCTGCTCAAAGTAACTTGGTATTGGCTCAAAGACAATTATAAGCCACATAAGAACTAAATTGTATTTCTTTAGAGTTTTGTTTCTTTTTCTTTAGTTTTCAAAATTGATTTCAAAGAGAAAGGGAGAGAGAGAGGGAGAGCGAGCGAGAGAGAAACATCAATGATGAATCATTCATTGGCTGCCTCCTGCATGCCCCACACTGGGGATCAAGACCAAAACCTGGGCATGTGCCCTGCCCGGAATCGAACCATGATCTCATGGTTCATAGGTCTACACTCAACCTAAGCCACGCCGACTGGGCTAGAGGTGTGTTTCTTATGTGACAAACTCTGCTCGCATCCTTTTTATTCATCAACTTGGATCCTATGGGCTGCAGGCCTTTCAAGCAGCTCTCCAGGGGCCCCCGTGTCTGGAGAGCTGGCTGTCTCCCTGAATTCAGACGGATGGGCTCCCAAGATGACCACTTTCAAGGGCTTAGTATTGTAGGGGCTTGTCCCTCTCTTTGGACATGCGGCATTGCACTGCTCTAGTCCTACTTCACAGAGCAGGACAGAACTTCAGGTAGAACTCCTTTGGGGCGTCCCCTTTTGAAGTAATGGTTTTATTCACAGACCCCAAATCCAATGTTCTTCCCATTTTCACAACAACTTGTGAACAATTTAAAATGAATATTAATCCCTATAAATGAGTATCAGACATGAATATGAATCCTAGTTCCTGTCTGTGTGAGTGCATAAAGGTCCAAGGGTGGAGAGACTACTCAGATGAACGCCCCGAGGTCAGTCTCATGCAGCCTGGTGTAATTAAAAATCGTGAATCCTGGACCCTGTGTCCTTGCTGACCAGCTGCGGGAGTATGTAATCTCTTTAATCCCTAAGTGTTCCCATCTATAAAATGAGACGGCTGTACTAGATGACTCAATCAGCTATGACGCCTCCCTGGTTGCCCCGAGTGCGTGAGAAGCATGGCCTCATGGGAAAGGGCGGGGGAACAGGCCCCCCCCCCCCCCCCCCCCGTCAGCGTATGGCTTCTGATCCCCAAAACGCAGTCTGAGCCTGGTGACAGCAGGTTGAGGATGTCTCCCATTGAAGAATTTCCTTGTCCCTGAACAGCCACGCCACCAGACCCGTTAGCCTCAGGCAAGCGAATCTCTGGGCCCCAAGTCACACAGAACCATCTTCTTAACCCCTTTCCATGAGTTTCTAGATGCTTCAACCCCCCTTTCCTCCGGAGACCTGAGCCACATATCACAGGGGGTGGGCCTCGCTGCCCGGCCGCACACGGTGTTTATAAAGGGAGGGAGGCACTTGTTTCATTGGTTCCTTCCTCCAGGAAGTGAGGGAGACAACTGTAGGCTCCAGCCCGGGACCCTCGGATCACAGGGTCCCGCGGGCCACGGCTTCGCGTTTCGGCCACAGCTGGGAATACAGCCCCCAGCTCTGCCGGGCACGTTCACCGCCAGCAACGTGCAGGCGCTCCATACAGCAACAGGACCTGCCCTGAGGGAGACCGAAGGGGCCGAGCGCACGCCACGCTTACTGGACTGCCTGATGGAATCCCCAACTGGAAAGTGACGCCAACGTTCGGTCTTTCTACTCGGCTGCCTCGGGTGCTGTGAGCGTTTTGCCCCTCTGCTGCGCCGGCTTTCTACCTTCTCTGGGCCAGTTGTTTCATGTTACCTACCCTCTTACAAAGGAACAGAAAACTGCCCTGAAACACCCAGAAAGGGACCATTCTTTCTCTCTCCTGTTATTTGCATTATCTTGGTCAACAAATACTTTCACAAAAACATTCCAAGCCACACGGAGCCCTCCTCCTTCTCAGACATTCCTTCCATTTCCTGAGAGGGGGCTGGGCACCCGGGAGGGGAGGGGGCGACGCGAGCCAAACAAAGACGGGCCGACGGGGTCCCTCCCTCCGAGGTGAGGGCCCACTGCCGGCTCCGAGGGCCCAATAAAAAGCACAGATCAAACGCCTGCTCGCAGTTGTTATGACTGTGACATCTGCCCAAAGTACCTCCAATAACATGAATAAAAATGCTAGGAATGAAGTCAGTCTAGGCTAATCTTTCCACAGAGCAAAGAAGTCATAATCCCACCATTTAACACACTTCTTGGGGCTTTGTGTGCTGACTACCCAGTTAAGCCAAGCTCCTAGGGTTCAGTATTTAAAGTATTTGAATTATATCTTCATCTTTTGCCTAAGGGGGGAAAAAAACTGCCCAAAAGAATGGGAAAGTGACTCAATTCATATGTATGAAACCATTTGCAACTTAAAAGATACAAGTGCAGCCTGGCTGGTGTTGCTCAGTGGTTGAGCATCGACCCATGAACCAGAAGGTTGCCGGTTTGACTCCCAGGCAGGGGGCTGGATCCCGTGTGTGTGTGTGTGTGTGTGTGTGTGTGTGTGTGTAGTGGTGTGTGTGTGTGTGTGGTGGCGTGTGTGTGTGTGTGTGTAGTGGTGTGTGTGTGTGTGTGTGTGTGTGTTGGGACGACCCATACAGTAGGCAGAGCTGTTTACATTCATTATACAAAGAGTCAGACCCCAGGATGGATGGCCACACCCTGCAATGCCTCTGGGCTCCGCTGTGATACCTGGAGGCAAGGAAGCCGACTGGCTGCACTGTACGTACACACGTACTGGCTTCTTCCTGACTAGCACCGCTCTTCCCCGCAGCTCCCAATGTTTTTAAGCTACTTATTTTAAATCACAGGAATATTCAATCTAGGAAAAGTATCTTATTAGAGTAATATAATTTCTTAAAGAAGATAGCATATTTACACACGTCTAACACATGAAAATACTCTATTTTATACTAAATTCCTGGTTCAAATGAACTACAATACAGCATTTTGCCTTGTCTGCAGCGTGAGGATTGTTCAAGTCGGGGCATTCGGTGCACGGCCCCTGCAGTGACTCACGACCGCGCCAGACAAGTCCAAATCGGTCCCGTAGACGGGGGAGGTGAGGGAGCCAGGGGTCTGGACTGAGAGTTTCTACCAGGGGTTACACGTCCACGCCTTTGATGAGGGATCCCTCCAAGACGATGGTGAAGTCCTGAATGGTCTGCAGAATGCGGATGAGGGAGTTGACGGTCATGCGGTCCCGCAGGAGGGCGCTCTCTTCGTACATTCGGGTGATGGCAGGACACTCGGCTAACAGCGGGATCCACTGTGGGAGCAGGCGATCCCTGCAGGCCCAAACAGAAACAGGCCCTGAGTGTGGCTGGCCTCGCAGCAGAACGCAGCACAGGCTGGAGCTCTCACCGGGAGGGTGTGGCCCGTGGGGCACATCCAGCCAAGCCCCAAGGTCAGCTGAGAGGAGACTCAAGCCAAGAAGCTGGATCTGTTCTGGTGAAAGAGCTGGAGGAGCGAGACAGTGTAGGCTGACGGGAAGACCCATCAGAGTTTAAGAGGAGGCCATGTTGGCCATGAGGGTTTCCACACATTAAGGAAATCCTCCATTCCGATTCTGCCACTTTTAGAAAGAGGCAGACTGTAATTTCATATTTCTTTTTTACAGGGGTGTTAGACATCCGTGGCAAGGCATGCCCAAGTAGATGGACCTTTTGGGAGGAAAGACTACATTAAATAGTAGGGATTTGCTTGTTTTTGTTTTGTTTTATAACGTATACAACATAATAAGGTAAGGAACAAAATCAAAGCAGAGCATTAAGTAGATTTTATAAACCAAAAGAGAGGTTGCATTGGCCTAATAAATCAGAATAGTGAAGAGATAAAAGGAGATAAAGATCGTGTTCAAAAGGAACTTTAAAAGCTCAGCTGAACATGGGCCCCTTTTGTTAAGAAGAAATTCAGAACTTAGTTCTATAAGCCAGTTGAAGTCTCAGGCTACAGTGTTTCCTGATTAAACTCGACACTAATCACCTGTCACTAGGTACCCACGACATCCTTACTAAGCACCTCCCAAGGCCTTTCATGACAAGGACAGCCCTAACTAGACCATCCTGCACCTCTCCTTGGGCCTCCAGGGGCTTAGGTTTTAAACTATGTTTTATTGATTTTTAGAGAGGAAGGGAGAGGTATAGAGATACAAACAGCCATGAAAGAAAAACATCGCCCATCAGCTGCCTCCTGCATCCCCCTACTGGGGATAGAGCCCGAAACCTGGCAAGTGCCCCAACTGGGAATGGAACCAGAAACCTCTTGGTTAATGGTGCAATGCTCAACCACTGAGTCACACCAGCCGAGCAGGACTCCAGAGGTTTAGAAGAAAGCACACACTGCACACACAAAGCTTCTAAAGGTCTCTGTGTTTCATTTCTTACCATTATGAGAGCTGTTTTAAAATGTTTAACTCTATACAGCTCATATGTGCCATTTTCAAGAAATAAAGGGGTAGGAAACTGTCTTAAAGAGAAGACTATATAGCAGTGATGGCGAACCTCTGACACGTGTGTCAGAGGTGACACGCGAACTCATTTTTTGGTTGATTTTTCTTTGTTAAATGGCATTTAAATATATAAAATAAATATCAAAAATATGTCTTTGTTTTACTATGGTTGCAAATATCAAAATATTTCTATATGTGACACGGCACCAGAGTTAAGTTGGGGTTTTTCAAAATGCTGACACGCCGAGCTCAAAAGGTTCGCCATCACTGCTATATAGTAGAATTTGCAATGTTATTAAATTTAATATGGTGGTGTATATACACTATACAAGCTCTAGACAGTACATGTATATGTGTGTGTCAGTGTGTCTAATTATCTACCAACCTACCTGTAACTATTTACCTATCTTTGGATACTCGCTACCTGTAACTATTGACCTATCTTTGTAATGTGTAATGGTTGAATGGTTGAGAGCCTGGGCTCTGGAGTGAGACGACGTGAATCTTGGCTTCACCTCTTTCTAACTGTGTGAATTTGGGAAAGTCTGCTATCTGTGTTTCATCTATTTTCTCATCTACACACTGGGATACTGGCTGCTACTTCAAGTACTGGTGGTGGTGAACAGCAGGAGGATTCAATGAGATAATGTATGTAAAGTATACTTAGCACAGTGCTTTACCCAACACATGGCAAGTACCCAATAAACAGTATTCTCATCATGAACCTTGGAATGAAAGAAACTCACGGGAGAGCTTTGGAAGGAGCATGGCCTGGTTTAACCCTTCCTGGACCCTTGTTCGACATGTAACAGAGACAGGGAAAGTCAAGAACTGGCTTCATACCGTGTTCCAAGGCAAACTAGAATCTGGAACTTGCCGTCCTTCCCGATGCTCCTGGGTGCAGTGTTAATAGCATTGACGTAATGGCAGAAGGTTTTGCAGGAGGGTTTCTGAATAAGGACATCATCTTCGTTGTCTAGAATCTGGTCAGTGGTTTCAAAATAAGCGACCGCTTTCTCTGGGGAAGCAAGTCAGAATCACATCACAATACACATCAGCACTTTGTCAGAGAAAGACGAATCCACTAAGTTTACCTGGAAACACTAATGGTGCTTTGCATTAGAGCCAGTCCTGGAACCCAAATCATCATTTCACCATTGGTTTCACAATGAAGTCTAGAGGTCCATGTTTCAGGAATGTGCTCCCGGGAGTTTATTTTCTAATCTAGACTGCATTCTGGAAGGCTGGGAAAAGCTACTCTCTTTGGAAGAGCTGCTTGAAATGGAAATTGGCAAGAAGAAAAAATAAAAACAGACTCCTCTATTGACTGGAACCTTCCAGGAGTAAGCAGCAAAGACATCGCAGCCGCTGGGATGAGGGCCCCGGTTCCAGCTGTAGAATGCCAGGCTTACACTGCAACACAATTCTGAAATGGAACTGAGCCAGTGAACTGGAGAAAGAGGTATGTGTACACAGATCAGAAGCGGGAGCCATATCCCAGGCATTCTAGAAGGGAAAGAAAAAAATCACTCCTGGGGGCCTAATCTGTCACTTTCCTTTCTTTGTCCAAAAATTCTAAATTAGATGAAATCAACTAGGCCTTATGTACAAAACGCGAATGATTAATCACCCCTTTAAAGAAACTGGGAATTCTAGAAGAGCTGCATACCAAAATAAAGACGACCAAGCTCAGCAAGCTGGAGCAGACACTGCAGGGGACTGTGCCCGAGGAAGGTTCCCCTCTGTAAGGTCCTGCTGCTAGCTACAGGAGGGCTGGGTGACTAAGGAGGTGCATTTTAAATGTAAATGAGGTCAATTTGAATTTAAATGGGCACCTGTGTCGAGTGGCTACCATATTGGACAGCCCAGAGCTAGTATCATCCTTTTCAAACACGTCACTCCTTATATCCAAACCTTCCAAATAACTTCCATTTCATTCAGGATAAAGACCAAGGTCCTTCCAAAGGCCTGGAAGCCCCTCACAACCTATCTCTTGTAGTAAATACCTCTTCCCCCCAAATCCTCTCTCTCCCCTCACTGCTCAGCCCGATCCCCCTACAATTCCACAGGATGGCCAGGCGCACCGCTGCCTCGGGGCGCCTGCCCGGGCCCTTCTCTCAGCTGAGTGCCCTCCTCCCAGGATGCACAGGGCTCACTTCCGCACGCCCTGAAAGTCTTTGTTCGAATGTCACCTTGTCAACAAAGCCTATAACCGCCCATTTACACTCCATTTCCTCTTACCTTGTTCTATTTTTTCCAGACAACGATCACCAAACATAACAGATGAATTGCATATTTATTATGTTGCTTTGTATTATTTGTCCTCCCTGCCCCCACCAGAATGTAAGTTTTTCAACCACAGGAATTTTCATGTTTTGTTAGTTATATCTTTTGGTTGTTAATCCTCACCTGAGGATATTTTTTCCATTGATTTTTAGAGAGTGGAAGGGAGGGGGAGAGACAGTGAGAGAGAGAGGAACATCATGTGAGAGAGACATACTGATTGGTTGCCTCCTGCAGGCACCCTGACCCAGGCCTCGATTGAGTCTGCAATCAACGTGCGGGAATCGAACCCAAGACCCTTCAGTCCAAGGGCCGATGCTCTAACCACTAAGCAAGACTGGCTAGGGCTAGTTATATCTTGACATATATATATCTTGAGCATCTAGAATAGCATCTGGAATATGGTGGGCACTATACATATTTGTTGACTGAATGAAAAGAAAGGACAGTGCTTATTTGATATTTATTTTTAAAAACATACTCCCTTAAAATGATCCCTTATTATGCCCAATTCCTGGATCTTTGCGTTTTCTAAGAAGCATCTCAATGACCTTACACTGGCATCCACCTGCTTGAATTTACCTATGAAGTCCCAGATGAAGACGTTCTTGTGAAAGATGCGGGCAGACTTGAAGCCGTGGTGGAAAACCTGTTCCAGCGCTGCCACCAGGCCGCTCTCTCCGCACAGCAGCACCGTGAGGCTTCCTCTCTGCGGACACAACACAGTGCCAAACAGTGACCTGCTGCGCCTACGCTTAGGAACCACGCCAGGGAGACAGGCGCCGAGGCGTGGGGCACGTTGCTGCAGCCATCAGAAAGCCGACGAATGAAAATTGAAGCACTTAGTATCGCCTTATGTATCGTGCATAAAAGCGGCTTTAAAATCCTCCTGTACTAAGTTTCATAGCTCATCATACCTCTTTTTCAGGTTTGTGGAAATGCTTCACAATGTTGTTCACAGCCTCTCCAATTCCTTCCTGGATCTGGCCGGCATTGGGCTCTGAAAAACAATAAACAGTGGCCGAATTCTCAGGCAAGGGAAATACACCGAAGCGCTATGGGACAGCAGCTGTGGCCACCTATGCAGGAAGCACTTCGCCAGCGCAGGCTGGCTTTGCCGGGGCTCCACCGGACCTGCCCCGGGCCAGTCTGGCCAAGTGAGAGGCGTCTTGGCACAACGGAAAGAATCCAAGAGACCCCTACATTCAAATCCCAGCCTTACCGCAAGTCGTCTAAAACCTTGGTCAAATGTCTTCAATCTAACAGGGAAAGCACACAACATACACTTACCGCATGCATGGGTCACTGGGAATGAGCTGTTAGGTGTAAATCGCCTGGCACGGTGATTTACTCTGAGGAGTGGAACAGGGGAGACCCACAGCTCATCCCTCCGGAACCCCACCCCGCACCCCACCTTCCTCCACGTTCCTTCGTGGGCACAGACCGAGGCTTCTGAGGTTCTTAAGGCTAACTTGGAATTTGTGTTTTTTGCTGTTGTGTTTAAAGGAAAGGGGAGATGCCAGGTATACTGGGCACCCTGCCAGAACTCCTTCCCTTCCTGGCTACTCACTCAACCCGGGCACCGCTTCATCCCTGGGCCAGCACTTGCTCTTCAGGCCCCGAGGGAGGGGGAGGGCGAGCTTGGTGGGCTGTGTGAGTGGCATCTAAACTGCCTTTGCCTCTCAAATCCCAGGAATGGAAAAAATAAAGAAGTGATAAACAGGTTTCATCCAGGGATAGAAGTCAGTAACAAGAGAAAAATGATGGATTTGGTATTTTCTTGTGGTAAATTAACTACTATATTGATTTTACATGTCACACCATAAAGGACAAACCATTCATTCTAGTTTTTAAGAATCTCTAAATTCATTTTGTAGGTAACAACAGGTAAGTTTTTTCTACACCAATGAATAAAAATGGTTAAAATGGAAACTTCTTATGACTGAAGCACTGATGTTGTGGCTTTTTCAGCTCTTAGGAGTCTTTTCACTTTTACCATTCTCTGAATATTTTTTCTTCTAAACATGAAGGTCTATTTTGAAAGCTTTTATCCATTCCAAAAGAGCCCTGCACTGACCAGCAGTATATTAAAACTGATTTAAAACTTTGAGGTCTGCCTGGCCAGTGTGGGTTAGTAGGTTGAGCACCGTCCCAAGCATTAAGAGGTCACTGGTTCAATTTCTGGTCAGGGCACATGCCCAGGTTGCAGCCTTGATCTCCAGTAGGGGGTGTGCAGGAGTGAAACAATCCATGTTTCGCTCTCATTGATGTTTCTCTCTCTCTCTCTCTCTCTTCCTCTCCCTTCCTTCCTCTCTCTCTAAAAAACCAAAAATCATTAAGAACATATTTTAAAAAAATATTATTCTCTATTAAAAAACAAAACAAAACAAAATACTTTGAGTCTGCTAAACATCACCTTGCACACTCAGTGAGAAAATACTAAGTGACCCATCTCTTGGTTTCAGGTTATTTAAGATTTTATGCTCACTGAGTAAGAAAAGAAAATATAACCAAAAGTGGGGGACAAGGCTTCTCACAGCAGTACTACCCCTGGAACTGCACTCATTCAGAAGTTGTAATAATTTGGATAGACTGAGGCAAAATCTATTTTAAAATTTTAAATCGCATAATTAAGGTGTTGCATATAACAAATTCAGCAAATTTAAGTGTGCTACTTGGCAAGCTTTGATAGGTGTATAGTCATGTAACCACCACCATTATCATAATATAGAAAATTTCCGTCAACCCAGAAAGTTCCCCTGTGCTCCCATTGAGTCGATCCTGTTCCCCAGCTCTCAACCCCTGGCAACTGCCGACCTGCCTTCTATCATTCTTACATTGCCTTTTCCAGAATTTAATGAAAATGGAATCATATACTAGTAGTACCTAGTCCTCTATGTCTGGTTTCTTCCACTCCACAGAATATTTTGGAGATTCATCCATGTTGTTAGATGTATCAATAGTTCGTTTACTTTTTTTTAAAAATAGTTTGTTTACTTTAACATATTGCCAGAAAGTATTCCCCTGAATAGATATACCACAACCTGCTTATCCATTATCCAACTACAGATATTGGGGTTGTTTCCATTTTGGCTACTGTGAATAAAGCTGCTATGAACATCTGAGTGCAAGTCTTAGTGTCAATATATATATATACTCATTTCTCTTGGTTAAATATCTAGGAGGTTTTGGGGGCAAGCATATGGTAAGTGTATGAATCTATTAGTATATATATAAAAGGCTAAGCGACCATCAACCACCTGACTGTCTGACCAGTAGCTATGATGTGCAATGACCACCAGGGGGCAGATGCTCAACACTGGAGCTGCTGAGAACCCAAGAACCACCCTCTTGCAATCCGGGACCCCTCAGGGGATGTTGAAGAGCCAGTTTCGGCCCGATCCCTGCAGGCCAGGCTGAGGGACCCCCACCTGCTGGAGGGACCCCGCTCACTCCGCAGACACCCTTCAAGCTGCAGTGCTGCCCCAGGTGCAGCCGGCCAGGGAGGGACTGCGGGAGGTTGGCTCCAGGGAATGTCCAGCCTATCTTGCTCAGTCTGGCCCCTCTGGCCACTTTCTAATTAATTTCCTTTCAATGTGCATGAATCTGTGCACCAGGCCACTAGTATCTTTATAAGAAACTGAACTGTTTTTCCTTCTACATTCCCACAAGCAGCGTATGAGCACTGCACTGTTCTCCATCTTTAGCAATAGCAATATTTGCTATTATCAGTCTTTTAAATTTTATTGATTCTGGTGGGTGCATGGTGTAAATTTTACTTCTGACTACAGAAAGCATTTATGAATCAGGGAAGTAACTTAAGAAATAAGGAGGGGGGGTCTTTAGAAATCATTCTAATCATGAATAATATCTAAGGCAGCGGTTCTCAACCTGTGGGTCGCGACCCCTGAAAAGACGCCCTGCATATCAGATATTTACATTACGATTCCTAACAGTAGCAAAATTACAGTTATGAAGTAGCGATGGAAATAATTTTATGGTTGGGGGTCACCACAACATGAGGAACTATATTAAAGGGTCCTGGCATTAGGAAGGTTGAGAACCACTGATAAGGAAACTGCTTTGTTGGTAAACTAAGGGCTTCTCAGGTACTTTTGTTATTCTACTATGGTTACTGTCTGTAACTAAAATGAAACTACCTCACTGATAAACTTCTGTAATTTTTCACTAAGTCACACTGCCTTAGCTTTCTGTGGCTCCAGTGATAGATTACCACAAGCTGGGTGGCTTACAACAATAGAAATATATTCTCTCACAGTCCTGGAGGCCAAGGTGTCCGCAGGCTATGCTGCCTTCCGAGGCTCTGTGGAAGAAGGCGCCTTTGCCCCGCCAAGCCTCTGGTGGCTGCTGGCAGTCCATGGCTGTGGCTGCATCACTCCAGTTTCTGCTTCCATCTTTACACCGTCGTCTTCTCTGTGTGTGTGATTTCCCTCTGCCTCCCACTTGTAAGAATACATGTGATAGCTTTTAGGGCCCCCCTCGATAAATCCAGGATAATCTCTCTATCTCAAAGTCCTTAACTTAATTACGTCTTTTCCCAAAGAAAGCAACATTTACAGATTCTAGGCATTAGATCTGATATCCTGGGAGACATTATTCAGCCTATTAAAGACCACATTGGTATAAATTAGGAGTTTACTGTACTAGTAAAAATGACAGGTGAACACAGTATGCCACCCACAAAACTCACTCCTTTACAGTATCTTGTTTCATCACTTATATGAAGCTGGAGGGTAGGGACAGGGGTTTTTAGAATTTCTCTTAGAATAAAGGGCTCTATGTAACTAAATGTGGCTATGTCGGAGTATTGTAATACCAAACAATTTTGTATTCCTCTTTTAGGTTTCAGGCAAAATATTACTTATTCATTTTTCCATAGCTTAATTGAAACAGAGCATGCATTTTTACTGAGTTTTAACATCCGAATTCTCCAGGCTTTTAATTATTTGTAATGTCTTGCCTTATTTTTTCCTCCTTTTTTTCTCTCCCCACTTTTCTAAAGCCCCTCTCCCAAGTTAATTTTCCTCAGCTTTCTTCTTTGTAACCTCCCTACCACGATTCATTAATGTGAGAGTTTTCTGTGAAATGGCCACATGACGCCTGCAACATCTGCGACACACTGAGAAATACAAGACCAACTTACTGGTGGCTTTTCCCGTCAGGGAAGTGATGCTCAGCCTCCTGGCCGTGGTGGGCGACTTCTGCTGGGGGGGCGTCCGGCACTGCTTCGCCAGGTCCTCATCCGCCACGGGCGCCATCAGCTCTCCAATGAGGATCCGCTCCAGGCTCCCGTCGTCAACGCCTTTCCCCAGCCACCGCCCGCACGGGAACCTAGCCGGACGAAAACCAACCAACCACAAACACCACCTTCTGCATCACCAGTATTTTATTTACTCGCTTTAATCAGAATTTAAAAAATAGCACCATGAGTAAAGCCCACCATTTTAGTGCCTGTGGGTTGTTTCTTTTAATTATGAAAAATTTCAAACACAGAAAAATAGAGAAAATAACAGTATAACAAACACCTGTATTCTTATCACCTAGACTTATCATTTTTTGTTGAAGCATTTTAAAAGTAAGTTACATACACTAGGACATGTGAAACACTTCAGTATAAATCTCTAAATAATAAAGACGTTTTCTCTCTCATATAGCCATAGGTTATTATCACACCCAACCTAATTAAAATAATTCTTTTTTTAAAATTTGAGATTTAAAAAAATTCATTTCAGAGAAAGAGGAGGGAAGAGAGAGAAACATCAATTTTGATCAACTGCCTCCTGCATGCTCCCTACTGGGGATTAAGCCCACAACCCAGGCATGTGCCCCGACCGGAAATCAAACCAGCGATCTCTTGGTGCATGGGTCAATGCTCAACCATTGAGCCATACAGGCCAGGCTAAAATAACTCTTTATTTTTTTTTCATACCTAACTCATCAAAATTTTGTGATTAGTTCTCAAAAGAATAGTCTCAAACTATGAGTATCGGAGATAAGTTACAGAAGAAAAGAGAATGTTCACAGAAAGGGGTGCTGGCTGGAACTAGCGGAGTCCGAGAGATCCTGTCCTCATACTGAAATTATTTTAAGCTTGTTTCTTTCTTCCTTTTTTATCAGAGTTATAGCAATCGTTTTCAACACAACAATCAACACTTATGAACTAAGCATTAGCAGTGAACACAATGTGTTTTTGTAAAGTATTTTTTGGGGGCAAGTTTGTATCAAACCAAACCAAAACAACCCCAAATAACTAAACTAAGATACAGGGGGCAGAGGGAAAGCTTTAGAAAGAAACAGTTCTTAAACCTTTTCTTGTCTAGCGAGTCTCGCAACAGGAACTCTGAGTTCCTAAGGACGTTTACTCACCGGTATGTGTGTCCCGTGATTTCATTTCTGACCATGACACAATCCACTAGCCACTTGGCTAACAGTCCCGAGTTGTCGTGACCAATCTGCACAGTGGTCAGCTTCCCCAGGTTCTGGCACTGTGGGGACAGGAACACAGGTTACTCAGCACCCGTCCCATCCCACTTCCTCTGGGCTCTCGCTGTGGTGCTGTGGTTCCACCTCCCGCCACTGCAGAGGGCCCACCCTGCCAGAGTGCTCTGCTCTGCACTGGAGAAGCACAGTCACAGCCAATACGTCCCCTCTCATGAGACAGGAGGCGGGTGGACTTTGTCTAATGAAGGGACTGCACAAGGTGCGAGACTCGCGACGTAAGCAGTGGAAGCAGACACTGGAGAAGGAAATTTATTTCTAACTGGGGAACCTAGAAACACCACACAGACAGTGATGTGTGCCTTAAAGGATGAGAAGAGTTTCAAGAAGTGGAAAAGGGTGCTATTAGGTTCAGTTACAGAGAGGTCAGAAACACACCTATAGATATAAAATGAAAGAAATCACTGACCCAGCTATTTTTGTTCCAAATAAAATACTCAGGCAGAACTGACCTTAAACCTCATCTACTAGATAGAAGTGTTCAAAGCTATTGTTAAAAAACAACAACAAGACAGCATAGCTATCAACATCTTTCCTGGCCCTTTGTGGACAAGTACAAAAGAAAGTGATCATAACAGGAATGGTAAAAATACATGTCACTTAAATGCTGACTTTTAAATTCTGATAAGAGATCACAGACCCCACTGCCTATGTGCGGTTGGGATGACCAGGGCTGAGTTCTTAGGTCCCTGACTTTGTATTGCAGTGAGAAGGCATCACAGTGACTCAGGTGAGGGGGATGGCACCTTAAATTAGCTGTGGCTGCTGAGATGGAAGGAACCAGACAGATGTGAGAATGTTTGGAAGCAGCATTGATGGGACGTACGGTGCAGTTATGTTCCATTCTTGGTAGTCAAAGAAAAGCTAAGGGTTTTAATCTTTTATATACAGATTGGTGGCCTGGTGCATGATTCATGCACTGGCGGGGTCCCTCTGCCTGGCCTGCACCCTCTCGCAATCTGGGACCCCTCAGGGGATGTTGGACTGCCTGTTTCTGCCCGATCCCCACATGCCAGGCTGAGGGACCCCACCGGTGCAAGAATCTGTGCACTGGGCCAGTTTTGGCTCGATCCCCGCAGGCCACGAATCCATGCCACCAGACCTCTAGTATGCATGTAAGATCTTTGGTTAATCTCTTCCTGCCCTCTCCCTCCCCATTCCCTCTGAGATTCATCATTCTGTTCCATGTTTCCATGCCTGTGTGTTGAGCATCTGCCCCCTGGTGGTCAGTGCGCATCATAGTTACCAGTCGAATGGTTGCTTAGGCTTTTATGTATATAGATGGCTGTGAGCTCACTGGGAGATAGGGCCCAAATGGGATTCTGTGTGGAGAGAGCTATTCCTGGGCCGCAAGGAACATGAGAACAGGGCGCTCAGTCAGTACCACTTCATTTCAGAGCAGGCACTGGCTTCCTCCAGCATGCCGGGCCCTACCTGCCTGTGAGCTCACACACGCGGGAATACTTCCCCAAGCCAGACCTGAACGAGGACACTGAAAGATATTTTCACAAAATCACTTTATAAATGTCACCACGTGGTCTGCAAGCCATGAGCAGGGACGCAGTTCTCCTGTCCCTGTGGCCAGGGTCAGGCGGGAGCGTCTGCCGTGAGGACGAGGACTGCTGTGGGGAAAGCACTGAGTGCTAAGGCTCGGGTGCTGGAGCAGGACTGGAAAAGGCCCCAGTGCACCGTCACAGGTAGGAAAGCAGAGCTTAACAATGAAACTTACAACCAAGATACAAAAGAAATTAGCGTGTTTCCGACAACTTGCCCACAGGTACATGACCACAGAAGTGATCCTGCATGCCTGACTGCGCCTGTGTATTATCTGACTCACGGAAAATGAAAAGGCGAAACTGAAATCCTTGTGTGGAATTACATATGACGCTTTCTGCTGGGACCGACCTCAAAGGTCATTTCGAGGAGGTTTTTGGGGATCTGCATCACTCCCGTGTCTCCCAGCTCTCCCGACACACAGATCCAGGGGTTCGAGGTGATGATCGCGTTGCTCAGCTTCTTGATGGGGATGATCACCGACCTATACGGAATCACTGGAGGAAAATGCTGAAATTAGTTAAAAATTACAATACAACTCTCCTGATAACAAAACAAACATGCATTAAGAACTCTGTTGGCTTTCACAGATAAGGCACTTAAATATATATGTTTAATTAGTTTTTAGAGAGAGAAAGGGAGAGAGAAACATTGATCGGGTGCCTCCTGAACACCCCACACTGGGGATCGAGCCCGCAACCCAGGCACGTGCCCTGATGGGAGTTGATCTGCCGACCTATTGGTGCATGGGAGGACGCCCAACCAACTGAGCCACACCGGCCAGGGCCACAGATAATTCACTTTTTATGATCTATCAAGATGTACTTAGACAAAAAGATGAGATCATAACCCCTCCTAGTTTAGAAAAATGAGGCCCAGTTTGTAAGCCCTAAGTCCTGATACCTGAGGTGGCTTCCCCAGCATATACACCACCACGTGTGCACGGCATGAGTGTCACCTTGGCGACATACATCCCCGTGCATTTATAAACAGTCTCAGGCATTAGCACCAGAATACCTGAGGACACGAACACTAACAGTGCTGTAAAGTGTTTGCATTGCTTTAACGCTTTTATTAATTTTGTTTCAAAACCGAGTACACATGAGCACGGCTCCTGTCTGGTTTCATATGAAAAAGGGGCTGGATGACTTCTTGGCTAGCATCCCTGTTGCTGACTGTCTTGGGCAGTGCTTTAAGGCACGGCACTTCCGAACGCCCCCATCCCAATTTTACAGCTCAATATGCAAAGCCAAGAAAAATGAACAACGGCACCGCCACTCTGGACACAGCGTAAGGTCTTTAAACGACAACTTGGAAAGCTATGAGGGTGACTCACGACTCGCGGAGGGGCCTCAGGAAAAGAATCAAGATGTGGAAACAGCTGGGAAACCTTGTCTTCTGAAGGCTCTTCAAAGGCACACCACTAGGTGTCACTGTCCCACCACTGTCTTTTGCTCAAATGTGGGAACACAATAAGTCAGACATTACCACGCCCCCTCCATTTCCCTTTAAAAAATGGGGGCGGCTCAAACACAGTAGCACGTCCTTATCCTTCAGAGCCATACGTTGTTGTTGTCCCCCCCGCCCCCCCCCCCCCCAAGCAGGGTAGAATCCATATCTTTTGTTGTAATTCTTGGGATTTCTGCTCACTCGGTTACCAGAGGGCGTATGAGAAGCCCTCCCTGTAAGATGTACCGGGAAGGAGAGAAACACTTACTGGGCCAGATGCCCAGGTGCCGCCTCCCCATACGGGCGCAGGGTTCAGTGCATCCTTAGGGGAGGAACATGAATGGGACAAATGGTTCGTTTCCCTGATTTTACACAGACCACGTTCTTCACGTGGAGCCGATCACCTCCCCGTCTGTCTGCCTATTTTGGCCAAAGGAGAGGAAATGCTAGAGGAAAGGCCCTACTTGCATGTTTTAGTCATCACCAGAATCAAGTCGTTTTTGGAACTGAAAGCAGAAGAGGTTAGCGCGAGACTATTTTGGGCGCCAGAGGTTTCTCTAATTTCTTTCACTGACAGGATTAGAAGAGCTGCAGAAAAGGGCCTGCAGTTCTGTGCCTGCAGAGGGCCCGCAGATGCACCACAGTGATTTCATCAAGTGTAAAAAGTAACATTATTTAAACTCAGAATGTTTCTTTCATGAAGTATCTCAGTTCCTCAAATTGAAAGACTTTCTTAGCTGAAGAGAAATCTGCAGATATAAGGAGGATTCTAGGAGTCCTATTTCTTCTCTTTCAAAATTGTATATAACATTTTAGCTTTTCATTCCTGCAATAACCTAATAACCCAATAAATGAATAGTAGCTTCCCAGATAGGTTGCCTCAATAACCATTTCAACTCCAGTGTTCCTTGTCTGCCTCTACCAGAGACTAGAAAAACCAAAAACCTACATGATTCTGGCCAGTGGAATGCTAGTGATGTTTATGGTGACTGCTTGGAAAATTATGTTTTTCGAGCACAGATTCTGACGCTTTTTCCTTGGCATTTCTTCCTTCTTCCTGCTGGAAGGTGGACTGAGAATAGCTATCCTGTGACCAGGAGGTGATGAGCACACACTGAGGATTGTCTAAGAGGAGAGGGACAAAGAGCCCATGTCCAAGTCCTGGCCGGTGTTGCCAAGTGGTTAGAGCCTTGGCCTGAGGACCAAGGGGTCGCAGGTTTGATTCCTCGTCAAGGGTACGTACCTCGGTTGAAGGTTTGCTCCTGGCTCCGGCCAGGGCATGTGCAGGAGGCAACCAATCGATGTGTCTCTCTCACATCAATGTTTCTCTCTTTTCCTTCCTTTCTATCTCCCTCCCCTCTTCTCCCCTTCCACTCTCTCTAAAAATCAACAGAAAAAATATCCTCAGGTGAGGATTGGGAAAAAAAAAAGAGCCATGTCCATGATGGCACTATGGACTGCCTACTACAAGACTTCTTGTTATGCAAGAAAAATAAAACTACTAATTTGTTTAAACCACTGTTTTGCAAGTTTCTGAAACTTGCAGCTGAACCTAACTCCAAACTGATACAAGTAAAAAGTCTATAAACCAGGAAAGGGGACCCACAGCTCGTAAGAATCAGCAATGGTGAAGAGAATATACGCTTTAATTCAGCTTATCCAAACCCATCAGCATCTCCTCCCTCCACAGCCTACACTCCCCAGCAAGATCCTGAAGTCTTTCGGAATCACCACAGAGTAACGATGTTCAGGTAGAAAAGTTTATTTTTATCACCTACTGATTCTTTGAATTTATGGGTTTTGGATAAGATCTAGAAATATATCCCTTTTCATGTCCATCCCACTCCTGTTGCAGACTGAGTTTCCTGGGAGGCAGACCCTGAGTCGGAAATCAGCCCCAGAATGTTGCTTCTAGGATCAACGTGAGAGAAGAAAGCAGGCCTGGTGGAGGGAGAGGCTGAGCTGTGAGCTGTCGTGATGACGCCAGATGGCCATATGGCTAGTTCTGGAACAGCCTCTGACCATCAGAGCAGGCCGGCCCTGGCAGGAGGTGCGGCCCTCCCTCCCCACAGGGCCAAGAGCTGAGAATGCTTCATTCCTAAAGGAGAGGGGTGCGGGAGGGGGCGTCACAGTGCCCACCTCGGTGTACTAGGGTATGTCTCACTTTAAAAAATAGGAACCCTATTCCATTCGTTGCCCGAGCAACTCTTCACTGAACAGCGGCTCCCCAGACTTACTGATGGTGGTGAAGACACTGGTGAAACAGAAGTAGTCCACAGCGTTGAGGGAGAGGAGATGGTAGAGAAACTGTTCTCTTTCTTCTTCGCAACACAGAAAGGCATAGCGCTTATAGAGCTTCCTAGGAAAGAGCAGGACAAGCACACAACAGTGTAGGCTATTTCTCATCATGTCCTCCACGAGGAGTAAACACCTCTGCTTAGACAAACCAGGTAGAAATTCTAACCTGGAAAGGACAGACAATTCTCAAAAATGAACATGTAGACAGTTAACATTTTTAACCTAATCAGTTATTCAATGCGGGGGGGGGGGGGGGAGAGAAACCACAAATCCATTTTGTCTACAAAACTAATAGAGATCAGAACGTGCTGACCAGTGCTGACGGGGAGGGGGGGGGGGCGTGCAATGAATAGCTAGCTATTCCGAAAGACAGTGGGACTGAGAGTTTCAGGAAAGCAGTTTGTTGGTAGCACTTCTTTTAAACCAGTCAAACCCTCTGACTCATTAATTTTACAAGAGGAGCCGTCCTGTAACCATAGGTGATCGGCATATACCGTAGGCTGTCCAGGAGGAGGGGCAAAGAGCCTGCGTCCAGGATGGCACGGGGGACCGCCTAGCCCCGGACTCCTCGTTACGTAAGAAAAACAGAACTACAGTTTGTCAACTTTTGCACTGCGCTTTGTAGGCACACAGGTCCTAGACGCCGAAAGGCCTCGACCTGTCTCACCTGGTGAGTGGCTGGTTAGACAGCAACTGCTTGAGATGCTGGGACAGGAGCTTCTTCTCTAGAGACAGCCTTATCCACGCCCGAGCTCGTCCGACGTCAGTCTTGATCTCACTCATGTTCTGAATGTGCCTAGGGAATAGCAGCAACAGAAAAGATGTAGATCCTAAGAACTGGGGAAGAGCCCAGGGTTGCAGCACTCTGCACAGGAAAGTTCATGTATACTTCAATGAAGCAACAGGTAAGACACAGTTTATGTTGATTAAACCTTCAAAGGTTCTATCTTAGTTATGAATCTAGCCCCACATCAGGATTACCCTTAAAACACAAGCATACAGGCTACATCTTAAGATAAACAAAGCATTTGAAACCCATTCATCCTTTAATGTTTCATTATGTTCTTTCAGCTTCACAGATAAACTGGCACTTGGTTATTCCTGACTCTCAGGAAAATAAACTAAACAGGCTGACATTCAGGTTTTTATCCATAATAATTATTCTATAGCTTAACAAAGTATCTGCCGCAAATTTAATCCACTGAATTATTTGCAGCAGCCCTAGACAACACATGGGAAAGATGAATCTTACTTCCTAGGGCAGCAGCAGACACGCTGTACTGCATTGATAAATTCAACATTTAAAAAATTTGCAAGACTTGAAAAACTGTGTGGCTACAAAGAAACACTGTGTGGTCACACGCCAGTTGAATGTAACATACATGTGGAAATTGGTATTCATGTAGAAGTCAACGCTAACCCCATAGGGCTGTGTTTATCTTCCTAAATGATTTTCCTCCTAAGGGGACGAAGGACAGGCAGGAAGGACAAGCCTATGGGAGGGGCGATTGTAAAACCACCACAGTGAGTCACTGAGGTCTTTGTGCTTCTGATCCGACTTTGATTTTTTTTTTTTTTAATCTAGAATGACTCATCCTAGCTGTAATAAATATTGCAACGAAACGTTTTGTCTGATGATTCTAAGCTTTCAGAATAAGCCTTATTTTGCCACACACACATTTCTCTTTTTTCCTCCCTCTCTCTCAATCCTTGGATCTGAACATTTAGGCCCTCGATCCTGAGTGCTGATTTATAATCAAACACTCTTGATAAACAAGACGTAAAGCATTACATCACAGCACACAGACACACTAACGAGGTGGCATGCAGACAGTGTGAATGAGATTTATGACGCACTTATTTTTAAAGGGCTAATACCATTATGTCTGGTCATGAGGGAGAAAGCTGGGGACAAGCAGGCCCCCCCCTGGAGCCTGGTTCTTATTGGTGGTGGCGGCGGCAGTGCTGAGCCCTAACAGCCCAGGGGTGAGCTCCTGAAACAGCACAGGCTGTCCCTCAACCCTACCGACATTCCCCAAAGGATGGCACGGCTGACCTGGAGAGATGCTCAGGCATTTACCACTTAACTTTCGACAGTATTTACATGGAACCCCGTGAGTGCCGAGCGGGCTCTGAGCTCCCATGATCCAAGAATACCAAGTTAATTCAAAATGAATTCACTGAAAATGAATCTATATGGAGGTTGATAAGTACTTAATGTTTCCCTACATACCCTTCCTACTCTAAAACAGTAAACTCTACTGAAATTAGTGTTACGCTGGCCTTAAACAGGTACCTGCCGACATGGTAGGTGAAGAATGACAAAGTGGAAAATAATTATAATTTGAAAAACAATCTGTGCTTAAGGAAAATGGGGAGAACTGGAGCACATAAAACGAAACGCATTTTATTTAGGTGGCAATCAGCATTCCCATCATAAAAGCATTTGTGCTGGTGTTTTTGGTGGGAGGGATGTGTCACAGCAGTGGCTCCTGCGATGCCGCATTCCATTACTTGCTTCCCTCTGTGATTCTATTCGTGTCTGAATCCCAGCTTCTGGAGCGCTTCCCTTGACCGTGACAGCCTCCAACGACCTCTCTAATTTATGAAATTCTGTAGTCTAAGCTACATGTATCGTGCACTGCCTACTACTTGGATCATCTTCTCTTGGCTTATGTTTTTCTCGTCTTGCCAAGTTCCCTGAGGACAAGCAAGGAGCCCAATACCTCTGAGTAGCTTTGCATCCTTCTTTGTACCCTATAAGGCCCAGCACATATTAGGAGCTAAAAAAAAAAATACCACAAGACAGCTCTGTTGCTTTGTATATCACTATCTAATTTTGTGCTTAGACATTTATATGTGTTGTGTTATTAAACTTTAATCCAAATCTATTAAATGTTTTTCTGTGTAGCTATACCATTTTTATTAAATTTTCCACTGAGGATATGTGGTATGTGATTTTTTTTAAAATTGATTTTATAGAGAGGAAGGGAGGAAAAGACATACACACACACACACACACACACACAGCGAGAGCGAGAACGAGAGCGAGTGCAAGAGATCTGTTGCCTCCCATACTCACCCCCCAACTGGGGATGCAAACCTGCAACCTGGGTATGTGCCCTGACCGGGAATGGAACCCACAACCTGCAACCTGGGTATGTGCCCTGACCGGGAATGGAACCCACAACCTGCAACCTGGGTATGTGCCCTGACCGGGAATGGAACCCACAACCTTTCAGGATACGAAATGACTCTCCAACCAACTAAGCCACACTGGCCGGGGCATGTAGTCATACCATTTTAATGTCTTTTTAGTTGGAAAAATTTATTATAGATAGTTATAATGGCATTCAGCATAAATAATATCATACAAGTATTATTTCTAAAACAGAGCCATTACTTCACAGAAAAGCATACATGGTGTGGTTTAAATAACTTATCTACTTGATTTAGTTTTTAACCTTGATACAAAGCTTTCTAACTTAAAGAAGTTTTTATGTACTTTGTCTTATCTGATCATCACAATAACCAGTGAGAGGGAGAACATCATTATTTCACTGTAAAGATGAGAAAACTGAGTGACCCACCCAAGGTCACAGAGACCACAAGAGGCGCCACCCGTTTTCTTCCAATCACTTCTTTCGGGCAGCCTCATTCCTGGAGAAGCTCCCCTTCCGCAGACCCAGGAGGCACAACTCCGGGGGCCACCGTGACCCACGGCACCACGCTCCTAACCCCTCAGACTCAACTGACTGGATCAGAGGCACATGCCTGACCTAAGCTGAGCCAATCAGATTTCCTCTCAGCAACTGGGAATTAGTACCAAGTGAGTTCTCACTGAATGCTTAAAATAAGACAGGATGTTAAAGCAGGGCTTGGGTGAGCATGTGTACCATACAGCTGGAAGGGAAGGGAGAGAACCGGAGA
This sequence comes from Myotis daubentonii, assembly GCF_963259705.1. Lineage (NCBI taxonomy): Eukaryota > Metazoa > Chordata > Mammalia > Chiroptera > Vespertilionidae > Myotis > Myotis daubentonii. The sequence continues at coordinate 39,375,907 of NC_081841.1, forward strand.
AGCAGAGAGGATTTGCGTCCTGTGAGACAGAGAGTGACCTATGACAAGACTGCTTCCATTCCAGCTGCAATTCTTGCTCTTGGATTCTGGAAGATACCAGTTCAAATGAACTGCTTCTTCTTTTTTTTTTTTTTTTAAATATATTTTATTGATTTTTTACAGAGAGGAAGGGAGAGAGATAGAGAGCTAGAAACATCGATGAGAGAGAAACATCGATCAGCTGCCTCCTGCACATCTCCCACTGGGGATGTGCCCGCAACCCAGGTACATGCCCTTGACCGGAATCGAACCCGGGACCTTTCAGTCCGCAGGCCGACGCTCTATCGACTGAGCCAAACCGGTCTCGGCTCGAATGAGCTTCTTATTGTGCGTCCTGGGCTCCTTACAGCTGCTAAGTAATCTGGTGCCAAGACTCTGTTTCCCCAAACTGAATGATTTCTAAGATTGACAGCACCTAAATAAATGTCACCTACATTTCCTGGTGCTTATTTTACTGCATGAATAGCAAACCCCAGTAATATTTATTAGAGAAATAAAAGAATCAGCCAATTTTAGAATAAGCTCATATCCTGTACAGTCATAAAAATTCCTCAAAATAGTCCTTCCCAGGGATAACAAAATCAATCATGACTACTCAGTTTTAGTGCTGAATAAAACCAGATGCTCATTAGCACACATGTACACATTATTTATAAAAAGATAAAGTCACTTGCCAATTTACCCTTAAGTAACTTATCCCCATCTTTATATGTAAAATAGAATATTTCTAGGATTTACTCACATCCTGTTCATTTGTTTACCTATTCAGAATATCTATATTTGGATTATAGTATTCACAATCTCCTAGATCATACAATGTTCTACTATGCCGGGCATCATTAATTATATTTTGTCATTAAGAACATAAGGCCCAACAGCTAGATGATATGTGCAGAGCTATTTTGGGGAAAAACTGGTAATAATGGTAACACCACGATAATCCTCCTCTTCTCCATTTAGATAATCAGTCCAGTTATTTGCTCTCCCCAGCCTTTCTCATTCAAACAAAAAGTCTTTCTACAAGTGACAATTTGGTGATATTTGGCAACTTTGAAAGTCTTGGGAAGTGGTCTGAGATACTAAGACAAAGGGGCTCCTTACAGCTGCTAAGCAGTCCAGTGCCAAGACTCTCGACATCTGTGAGAACCCAAAGTCCCTAAACTGCCAGTGTATTTGCCTCAAGAGAGAAACTTGAGAAGATGAGGTAAGGACAGAGGCATGTGCCCAACAGAGAGCATGGGCTCAGAGAGATATACTACCCACGGCTTAGATAATACACTTTTCCTTCAATTGTCCAGATTTAAAGAAATCAGAATTTAGAATATTACTTGGATGTTCTTCTTGGATCTATTATAGCAACTACTTAGGTAGCAATTATGGACTTACATGAAGTACTAACCCAGAATTTGAAAATAGGGAAATAAGCTGGTCCACTGAGAGCTAAATTCTAAAGTAAACATATCACAAATAAGAACAACAATAAATACAAAGGCAGAATGGAGCAGAGAAACGAGAGACACATGGGCAGTGCTTCTGCAGGGCTTTTCTGAGATGACATCGGTCCCATGAGCACCAGGATCGCTATTTTGAAGATGGAAGATCAGGCTTCCACATCTCTGCTCCTGAGCACAATGCCTTCTGACTTTAACCTAGCTTCCCCCCCAAGCCTACCCACATCAGTGAAAGAATATCAAGTCATCGGTTAAGGAAATAATAAATTGGCTTCATAGACAACTGGACAGGAGTGGATCCAGCCCATTATTTCGCCATATCTCTTAGATGTCTAAAGTAAGCCTGTTGGGTTAGCAAGAGTCAGTATCTGAGAGTCTAATTACATTTTAGTTTACTAATGAGTTGGTATCTGAGCTTATAAAACTGAAGACTCTAGCTTAACATTTAAAGACCTATGGCTATGTATGGCATAAGAAACCGGGAAGTCATACCCATTAGGACAGCTATTGTCCAAACAAACAAACAAACCAACCAACCAACAAAACAGAAAATAATTAGTGCTGGTGAGGATGTGGAGAAACTTAACACTTGAGCATTGCATGTGGGAATGTAAAATGGTGCAGCCACTGTGGAAAACAGTATGATGGTTCCTTAAAAAATTAAACATAGAGTTACTATATGACCAAGCAATTCCGCTTCTGGGTATATACAGAAAAGAACTGAGAGCAGGGACTCAAATACATATGTTCATAGCAGCATTATTCACAACAGCCAAAAGGCGGAAACAACTCAAATGTCTATTGATGAATAAATGGATAACAAAATGTGGTATGCACATACAATGGAATATTATTCAGCCTTAAAAAAGGAAGAAAATTCTGATATATGCTATAGATGAACCGCAATAACATTATGCTAAGTGAAATTAAACAAATGCAAAAGGTATGACTCTACTTACATGAGGTACCTAGAAGAGTCAAATTCATAGAGACATAAAATAGAGTAGTGGCTTGTGGGGAGGGAGAATACTGTTTACATGAGTACAGAGTTTCAGTCTGGGCTGACAAAAAAGTTCTGGAGATGGATAGTGGCGATGGTTGCACAACAATGCAAATGTATTCAGTGCTACCGACTGACAAGTAAAAACTAGAGGCCCAGTGCATGAAATTCGTGCATGGGAAGGGGGTCCCTCAGCCTGGCCTGCAACCTCTCCAATCTGGGACCCCTCAGGGGATGTCCAACTGCCTCTCGCAACCCAGGACCACTGGCTCCTAACTGCTTGCCTGCCTGCCTCCCTGATTGCCCCTAACCCCTCTGCCTGCTTGCCTGATCGCCCCTAACTGCTCCCTTACTGGCCTGATCATCCCTAACTGCTCCCCTGCTGGCTTGATCGCCCCTAATCGCCTCTGCTTCACCCCGCACCCGAGTCCCAGGCTTCCCTCCTTCTGGCCAGCCGCAGGCACCCAGGACCCGGGCTGGCTTCACCTGGGCTGGCCGCAGCTGTAGGGGACCATGGGCCGGTGACTTTGCCTGGGCCGCAGCTGCAGGCACCCAGGACCACAAGGCAGGCGGCTTGTCCCTCTCCCAGGCCACAGGCATAGGCGCAGCGCTGGCGCCCGGGACCGCGGGGTGGGCGGCTTTTCCCTCTTCCGGGCCGCAGCCTGACTGGTCCCCATTCCTCTCTCCTCAGTGCTGAGTGTCTGAGCCATTATGGCATGATGACAATTTGCATATTAGCTCTTTATTATATAGGATGGTTAAAATGGTAAATTTTATGATGTGTGTGTATGTGTGTGTGTGTATTAAAACTTTTTAAAAAGCAATAGAAAAACATAAACGGTAGAATCTAGGTGATAGGTATATGGATGTGTTTACTATAAAATCTTTTGACTTTGCTGTATTTAAAATTTTCTGTAATAAAACGTTAGGGAAGTCAGCTTGTCTTTTCTGGGCAATGCCTTTCCACCTTACTAAGCACCTTTTGGAAGTAATCAATCAATCAAGGTTTTATTAAAAGCATCTATCATTTGGCCAAAACATCACTTTAGGATACTTAGGGGGGGAGTCTCTCAGATATTTTTATAAGACAAAGTCTGAAAATTAAAAGCCAAAGTACCCTTAAGTGGGAAGTCACAGGACATCAATAACCAATATTGATTATCCAAGATTATACTGGAGGGGGTGGGGGTGGGGGCCTCAACCGAGCCTGCACCCTCTCGCAATCCAGGGCCCCTCGAGGGACATCCCTCTCATAATCTGGGATGCTGCATGCACCAGTGACCATACTTTTCATACAGGTGAAAGGCATCTTGCTGTTGTATGGACAGCTACATTTTTTTGCCCTGATTATAACATGATCCTTCTGAGGCAGTAGTACCATTTTCCCCATCTTATGGGTGGAAAAACTGAAGCAGAGAGAAGTTAAGTAATTGGCTTTGTCACACAGTTATAAGTGTCAGAATCAGGGCCAACCACAAAATGTGCAAGCCAGAGTCCATGCATGTCATCGCTGCATCATCCTGTTTTTTCAGTGTTAGAGTAGCCTTGCCGGGTTTTAATTTTTAAATCTAAGAGACTGTTCCCAATATATAGGGTAGGGTCCTGAGGCCTGGCGAGCGATCAAGACCAATCTGTGGGGTGACTGGCGGGGCAATTGGGGGTGGGGAGGACCCCCTGCTGGCACCCGTCTTGGCTGGTGGCCTAGCACCACCCACTTGCTGGCCCTGACTGGGGACAACTCCTGCGTTGAGCATCTGCCCCATGGTGGCCAGTGTGCATCATAGCGACCAGTCATTCCACTGGTCAGTTGCTTTGCATATTAGGGTTTTGTTATATAGGATTATATTTAGCCTGATGTCCACCCATAGACTATTGCTAGCCAGGGCAAGTGATCTAGACTTTATTGTAAGATCACCATATATCCAGGGGGAGGATAGAGTAGGGCAAGCACAGAAATATGGGCACCATGATGTAATCCAGGTGAGAAATTTTAGGGGCTTAGATTAGAGAGGTCACTGTTCATTGATCTAACAGTCAATGGAATAAGTGAGCAGTAGTTACAACTACTCCTCTTATGCTGGCCATCAAAAGGAATCATAAGCCACACGAGGACAACTACATGTCATCTACCAAGGAATATAACAGTTAAGTTATAAGTATATGAACTTACTCAGATTACAAAAACCAACATTTACTGAGCTCTTACTATGAGCCAAGTACTTCTTGAAACTTTTTACAGTAATAGACTATAGACCAGTGATGGCGAACCTATGACACGCGTGTCAGAGGTGATACGCGAACTCATTTTTTTGGTTGATTTTTCTTTGTTAAATGGCATTTAAATATATAAAATAAATATCAAAAATATAAATCTTTGTTCTACTATGGTTGCAAATATCAAAAAATTTCTATATGTTACATGGCACCAGAGTTAAGTCAGGGTTTTTCAAAATGCTGACACGCCGAGCTCAAAAGGTTTGCCATCACTGCTATAGACAAATTCACTTACAATGCTATAAGATAGATAACTTTTTGAATCTCTATTTGAGGGATGGGAAATTGAGGCACAGAGAAGTTACAAAAATTGCTTGGGGTCACACAGCTAGTAAGTGGTGAAGCCAGGATGTGTTACCACTCTACTATGCTGCCACTCATAACAGTTATGCTTTTCAGTCACAAGTATCTGACAAACCAAATAAACATCCTATTAATATTACTAAAGCAATAAAGTTACAAGTGTTATAAATGTTATAATATTCACTTTAAGCCCACATATTTTTAAGAGTTGACTAAGTATTGTACCTAAAATGTTTAAAAGAAAAAACCCTCTGCCTCCCTCATTCAATACATCTTCTTAGATACACTGATGCCTTCTAATGATTTCTAAGGCCAGTAACTGCAAGTGGTAACTCTCAGATTTGCATGTGCTTCAAATTAAATCTGCTTGGCAACATTTTTTCTGCCAAGTAACTTGTCCTTATTTGCAGATTTTTTTTTTGAACTTTATTTGTGGGTAGCAAGTATTTAAGGAGGTTTAAAAAAGCTGAACAAAAGAAATTGTAAAATAATTTACGGCTACTTTAAAACTCTTTTCAGTTGTGTTTCCCCTTCGAATTTAATGTCAGGAAAATACAATAGTGTGAAGGTAAAATAAACAAGGTTATAAAAATGTGTTTTTTGAGAATACATAAGCCAAAAATAAACACAGCCAAAATCATTTGAGCAATTTAAGTGAAAGCCGTAATATTTCAAAGCTACCACCACTTGCTAGCACATACAACACATACCTCATGTCTTGGATAAGGGAGACCCTGAGAGTTGGCAACATAACTCCTGAGTCAGATTTTCTTCTTTCTGGTCCCAGGGCAACTACGTAGAAAAATATCAGCAAAGGATTAGAAAAGTAACAGTAAGAAAAAAAATCTATATGATTCACATTCTATAAATAAATACTTCAAAATTACTTTTGAAGAACAAATTTTGAAGACAAAAGATCAAATTGTTGTCCCTTTATTAATACAGTAAACTGGCTGTATTCTTTCCAGTTCATCTGGGGCTGCGTTTGTAAATTTAAAATGAATTATAAAAGCCCACTTAGCAAATAATGTAATGTGTGCAAATTCTGGCCATAATGGCCAGTCATTTTCTAAAGTTATTCATTCTAATTGAACTGGATAATTACATGAAAGCAATATCTATAAATTAAGCTACTGAGCATGTGAATTATCTCTGGGCTCATGCATTGCAATCACACAATCTCCCTATATACCAGGATTTCAGATTGCATTGTTGCTTTATAACAGTGATGGCGAACCTATGACACGCGTGTCAGAGGTGATACGCGAACTCATTTTTTTGGTTGATTTTTCTTTGTTAAATGGCATTTAAATATATAAAATAAATATCAAAAATATAAGTCTTTGTTTTACTACGGTTGCAAATATCAAAATATTTCTATATGTGACATGGCACCAGAGTTAAGTTAGGGTTTTTCAAAATGCTGACACGCTGAGCTCAAAAGGTTCGCCATCACTGCTTTATAACGTTGATGAGATGCCACAGGAACCTAGCTCTTGTTTATATCAATTAGCCTGTGGTAAAACGGGGTTCATTATGTGTCATTTCACTTCAAGATGCAGAACCTACCAATGACATTAAGTGAGGACTTACTGTACTCTGAAAGAGTGTTTAAAAGGAAAATCTGAGAGTTTGGGCTCTCTAGGCTGGTAAATTTCTACTTTCAAGTTCAGAATCCAAACTACAGTATGCATACTATGCAAAATCTAAATGAACATAGAAGTAAAATGTTCATGAGTCTCTTCTGAAACCTGAACAGCTTACATTTATAAAAGAAGGGAAAATTATTCTATTATACAGCAATGTCTAAAGCAATCAATTATTTGCTAATGTATTATAGCGGGAGGGCTCAATCTCACTGTTGAGTTTTGTACTCTTCCTTTATTTCTATTTCCCATCTGCAAGTGAAAACAAAATTGCACCACCACATTTAGCAAATACCATGAACAAACATGGGTTTGAACTGCATAGGTCCACTTATACATGTCGTTTTTCCAATAAATATATTGGAAACATTTTTGGAGTTTTTCTTATTCCTTTCTAAAATTTTTTATTTTATTTTATTTATATATTTGTATTGATTTGAGAGGGGAAGAGAGAGGGAGCGATAGAAACATCAATGATGAGAGAGAATCATTGATTGGCTGCCTCCTGCATGCCCGCTACTGGGGATCGAGCCCACAACCTGAGCATGTGCTCTTGACCAGAATTAAACCCAGGACCCTTCAGTCCCCAGGCCGACATTCTATCCATACTGAGCAAGGTGGCTGGAGGGAGGAATCATGCCTGTGCAGCAGAGGACACACGGCAGACTTAAAGAGGAGCCTGACATTTCAAACAGCATTCACAGTAAGAGCAGCCACAGGCCTGGTGTGTTCTGGGAATCCCACTCTGGGACCCTATATTCCAGGCACCCCTCTCTGACCAATGTTCCCTAAACATGCGATGTGCTCATCACATTTCCATGCAGTCTGTTCAAGTCTTTGGCTTATCCTCTATCATTCTGTATCTCTGTATCTTGCTGCTTGTTTACAGCCTATTTGTTACTTGAGAACAGTACAGATTAATGGTTAAGAACAAGGCTTTTTCAAACCCTACAGAAAACGTAACAGCTCACTGACTTTGGGTAAGTGTTTAAACTCTCTATGGTCTGTTTCCTCATCTGCAAATTAGGAACAGCAACAGTATCTACCTTATTCAAATAGATGTACAGCACTTAGAACAGTGCCTGTCACAAACTAAGTCCTCCATAAATAAACAGCTTAATTCTGCCTCTGTGTGAAAGCCTTCCTGAATATTCTCTCTCCCCTAGGTATACTCTTAGATATCATTCCCTCTCTTCAACAGGACCTGTGAAACTGAACATCTACCATAAACAAACCACAATTTAACATTTCTGTTACTCCCATGAAACTATATGCTTCTTAAGGCTTGGTCAGATCCTATTCTTAGAATAGCCAGAGGGCTTAGCAGAGGTCCCACACAACATACACACTCAACAAATACTCACTGAGGAAGATGAGATTATTTAGGGCCAGATGGCAGAACCTTAAAAAACAAGTTAGAAATTTACAGAAATCCTAGGAAGGGAGGAGGGGTTTTGAAAAGACATGCTATGCTCCTGAGTACCTTTTTGTTATTAGAGTGATTGTGTAAAAGAAATGAGAGAGATGAGGTAGGAGTTATGCCAAAGGCCAATGTGTAGCAACCAGGGAGAATAAAGAGGAGAAAGGTGCAGTCGTAAAACACAGAACTTAATAATGATCAGATGTAAAGGGCAAGGAAGACTCAAGAGTCAAAAACAATATTAGATATGGATATAAAATACATATTATCCTAATTATAGCTTTCCTTTGAATTTTTTAATTGTAATTTTGCAGATGAAGAAACTGAGGCTCAATTAAGAAACCTACCCAATCATACACATTCATTAAAAGGGGCAGAGTGTTCTAGGGCATGTCCGGTGGGCTTCTGTTACATTGTAGACCAGGGGTCCTCAAACTTTTTAAACAGGGGGCCAGTTTACTGTCCCTCAGACCGCTGCAGGGCCGGACTATAGTTTAAAAAAAAAAAAAACTATGAACAAATTCCTATGCACACTGCACATATCTTATTTTGAAGTAAAAAAACAAAACGGGAACAAATACAATATTTGTATTTGCATGTGGCCCGCGGGCCGTAGTTTGAGGACCCCTGTTGTAGACTTTCCAGCTTCTAAGCTTGACTGTAAGCTGATGCCATTAAGTAAATTGGAGAGAGAGAGAGCCTGGTAGGGACTGGAGGGAGAGGTGCTGAAATAATGAGTTTGGTTTAGGACACCTTGGGTCTGAGGTTCCAACGGGCCATAAAAAATGGATGTCTAGGTGGCACAGACTGAGAGATGTCAGAGGGAAGGTGGGTGGGGTGGACCAGATGAAAAAAGGTGAAGAGAAAAGCCAAAGAGCATATATGCCTAAAGCCATGGACACAGACAACAATGTGGTGAGGGCCAGAGGGAAGGAAGGGCAGGGTCTGGATGGAGGGGGGCAAAGGGAGGAAAATGGGGGGCATCTGTAATAAAATGTCAACAGTAACATCCTCCAGATGTCTAGGAACTAGGGCTGGAGAAAGAGATCTGTGAATAATCTGCTAATGGGGTAGCTGGATGATGACACTGCAGTAGGCAATGGTAGTTGTTATGGTTTGAATGATGTCTCCTGAGAAAATACTGAAATCTAACTGCCAATACCTACGAATCTGACATTACTTGGCAACAGGGTCTTTGTAGAGGACCAAGTTAAGATGAGGTCATCAGGATGGGCCCTAATCCAATGTGACTAGTGTCCTTATAAAGAGGGGAAATTCAGATGCAGACAGAGTCAGGTGTGGAGAAGAGGTGTGAAGACACAGGGAGAATACTGTCTACTGCCATGCAGTTCGTCTAAAGTTTAGACCAGTGGTCGGCAAACTCATTAGTCAACAGAGCCAAATATCAACAGTACAACGGTTGAAATTTCTTTTGAGAACCAAATTTTTTAAACTTAAACTATATAGGTAGGTACATTGTTGTTAACTTAATTAGGGTACTCCTAAGCTGGCCTTTGCTAAAAACGTCCTCAGTCTGACTGAGGTACGTTCACTGAGGTCGACCCCTTCCAACTCTCCCATCCACACTCGTCTTGTATTCTTGTTTCGTCTACCTCCTTTCCGAAAACCGACTTCTGTGCATGGACCACGAAGTTTCAATGGCACTCTACGTGCGCGCCCACACGTGGTATTTTGTGGAAGAGCCACACTCAAGGGGCCAAAGAGCCGCACGTGGCTTGCGAGCCACGGTTTGCCGACCACTGGTTTAGACCATCAGAAGCTAGGAGCGAGGTGTGGGACAGAGTCTCCTTTAGAACCCTCAGAAGGACCACCCTCCCCGCCGACACCTGGAGTTTGGATTTCTAGCCTTAGAATTGTGACACAATAAATTTCTGTTGTGTGAGCTGACTAGCTTGTGGTACTTTATTACAGTAGCCCCAGGAAACCAATACAATAGCTTATTAGTGACTTTGGAGGAAACAGTTTAGAAGCCTGTGAGTAGAAGGCAGATAGGAGTTAACCCTTTGTATGTCATAAGCGTCTACAGACGCAAGTGGCGGACCTTCCCCACATGCCACGCACGTCTATAGCGGCAAAAAAAAAAAAAAAAAAAAAGCAATATTACACTTGGTGATTTCCAGTTACAGGTAATCAGGCAATTAATTCAAAAACGTAAATTAGCACGACCTGAGAAAAGAAAACGTTATGCCACTGACTTGCCATCCAGATTATATGAACGACATTTTTGGGGGGATATCCATCGATTGGGAAAAAAAAAAAACTATGTGGAAAAAGTGTTTTTGGTATGCTCTTCTACTAGTATTGGTACAAAACAGCGAAAAGAAACCAAATACTTTTGTAAACAATGTAATGTTCTGTTATGTGTTGTACCATGTTTCGAACTTTATCATACACTGAGGCAATTTTAATTTTTTAAATAATAACTAAGTGTAAATAATACTTTTTTTCAACTGTATGCGCAATGTAAAAATAATTAAAAATGTTCTTTGAGCCCTAACCAGTTTGGCTCAGTGGATAGAGCGTCGACCTGCGGACTGAAGGGTCCCAGGTTCGATTCCGGTCAAGGGCATGTGCCTTGGTTGCAGGCACATCCCCAATGGGGGGTGTGCAGTAGGCAGCTGATCGATGTTTCTAACTCTCTATCCCTCTCCCTTCGTCTCTGTAAAAAAAACCAAATCAATAAAATATATTTTTAAAAAAATGTTCTTTGGAAGAATTAAAAAAATAAAAGTTTTCCCTAAGTGGCAGCCCTGACCAACCTTAAAATCATTTTTTTGTGAGAATTTTCAATTGAAAATATTTAGGAACACCTAAATTGTAATATATTTATTTTTATAATATTCATTGCAAATTGATTTTTTAAATTAAATTCAAAATATTGTGGTGTGTGGGATAGTTTCCGTTTTGGACGTGTGGCAGTTAACTAGTTAAGAAGTGAAGCCATACTATAAATCTAGAGACCTAAAATCTAAGGTTTCCATGGAGTCTACTCCTGAAGAGAAATGTATAAACTACTTAAATGTATGTATACCTCTACTATTTCTTACTTCAATATACTTAAATGCAGTAGGCTATCCTCTCCTTCAGGAAAACCCTCGCGGGTTAACACTTAGCCACAGGAACTCCCTTTGTGTATCTGCCTGAATCAGTGCTACTGCGCAGGCAGCACCTTCGCAGAGAATCTGCATTATTTTTACAGAACCATCTACAGTTTACAGGGAGGCAAGTAATTAACAGAAAACTTTTGATGAAGATGGGCTAGATCTAGAATGACCACTTAAAAGGAGTATCTCCACCCCTTTCTGCATCCTACCCTACCCCTTGTCAATTGACTGAAAAATCCATTTAAAACTCTGTCCGGGCATGCAACAGACTGACGTATTTCAGAGGAAAGGGGGGCAGGAAGAGATCACTCAATGAACTTATATGCATATATGCATAGCCCATGGACAGATAATAACGCTGGGAAGACCTGGGGAGGGGGCAGGAGTGGGGTCGAGTGGGTCAATGTGGGAGGGAAAGGAAGATACCTGTAATACTTTCAACGATAAGATAAATAAATAAATAAATAAATAAATACCCTGGCCGGTGTGCTCAGTGGTTAAAACATCGATCAGCCTGTGCAACCACAGGGTCATGCGTTTGATTCCCAGTCAAGGGCATGTACCTGGGTTGGAGGCTCAATCCCGGACTCAGCTGGGGCACATGCAGGAGGCAACCAATCAATGTGTCTTTCTCACACTGATGGTTCTCTCCCTCCCATCCCTCCCTCCTTTCCACTCTCTAAAAATCAATGGAAAAAATACCCTGTAAAGATGAACAAAAAATAAAATAAATATACAATAAAAATCATTTACAGTTTAGTGCAACCTTGTTTGAGGATGCAAGCCTGTGTCTAAGCTGGCCAACATTTTTAAAAGTAGAAACTTTTGGGCAATGTGTCAAGAATAGTCCCCTTTCTTAGGACCAACTTCATTCTGAGATCCTTTATCCGTAAAATGACTTCAAACTACTCTGTACAGAGACACAGACAAAACCTGACTAGGTAAAAATCAAGACTGTATGAAAGACGTGGAGGAAACTCAAATGGACATTACTAAGTGCAAGAAGTTAATGTGAAAAGGCTATATACTAGTGACATTATACTATATACTAAATGACATTATATATACTAAATGACTATATACTAAATGACATTCTGGACAACATAAAACTATGGAAACAGTAAAAAGGTCCGTTGCCAAGGGTTGAGTGAAACTACTCTGAGTGACAGTATAAGGGCGGCTACATGTCATTATATATTTGTTTAAACTCATAGTTCAATGCCAAGAGTGAAATCTAATGTAAGCTACGGACTTTGGGTGATGATGTGTAGGTTCACCAATTGTAAGAAATGTACCAATTTGGTGGGAGATGCTGATAATGGGGGAGGCTATTTATTTTGTGTGTGTGGGGGGGGGGGGGGTTGTGGGGAGGACAGAGGGTAGATGGGAAATCTCTGTACTATCTCTGCTCAATGTTGCTGTGAACCAAAAGCTGCTCGAAAATATAAAGTCTACTAAAAAATATTAAGAAAGTCAACCCTGCTATGGTCCTTTTGCTAAGACAAACCTTTTCCATTCTTCTGCAACTCTTAAAATGTCTCTGACTCCTGTATAGTGCTGCTTTTGAAGGAGTAATGATCTATCATCTAGGCTCATCCTGGCTGAATGTTAATAAGAGCAGTGTTTAGCCCTGGCCAGGTAGCTCAGTTGGTTAGAGCATTGTCCCAATACACTAAGGTTTTAGGTTCGATCGCTGATCAGGGCACATACAAGAATCAACCAATGAATGCATAAATAAGTGGAACAACAAATCAATGTCTCTCTCTTTCTCTTTCTCCCTTTCCTCTCTCAAATCAACCAATAAATAAGATTTTAAAAAGAAACCTGTAGAGAATAAAAAAAAAATAAGAGCAGTGTTTAAACCCATTGTGACTCTATGAGGAGTTGGAGGATCTTTCCTTAATCTGAAAATGCATTAATTACAAAGCTTAATAGCTGTCAAACAAAAAGTATTTTTTGAAAAACCAAACCAAACCAAATAAAACACCCGGATTTAAAAGCAGACAAGTCAATGAACTGCTCATTTCTGTACAGTCAGGACACACTGTTTCTCAATAATGTAATATTTCATTTTTAAACTGATGTGTTTATATCTATTTCACACTGTCATATTTTTAAATCCTAACTTCATAGGCTGAATCATCAAAAGTGTTAGAACAATATTTATAAAATCCATTCCTCCAAACAGACAATAATTTGATTTCAAAAGCTGCATGGCTTATATTTATCCTCTTAAGGGTCTGTAAAATTTTTAGCTGATGTTCATCTGTGCTTTATTAGCCTTTCAGCACCTGACAGTGCAGCACAGTGACTGCACGGGGCTCTGACACTTGGCATTTCTTAGCCTTGACTTCAGAGTTTTGCTGGTCCCACGACTGACTGACTGAAGGCCACTGGAAACAGCTGGGTCTCTGGTCTCCAGCTCAACAGCCCAACATTTGACCCACCAACACCATGAAGCTGCCGGTGTTGCCCAGCAGCTATTGTCTAACAGCTGGACAGTCTCACATGCCTCACTTGGCACAAGAGGCAAAGGCTTCTACCTCCCAGACTTAACTGAGCTTGGCTTTCCAGCATTTCATCCTAAAAATGGCTATTTTGGCCCTAGACGGCTTGGCTCAGTGGATAGAACATCAGCCTGCGGACTGAGGGGTCCCAGGTTCGATTCTGGCCAAGGGCACATGCCTGGGTTGCGGACTCGATCCCCAGTAGGGGGCGTCAGGAGGCAGCCGATCAATGATTCTCTCTCATCATTGATGTTTCTATCTCTCTCTCCTTCTCCCTTCCTCTCTGAAATCAATAAAAAGAAATATATTTAAAAAATATATATTTTGCCCCCTAGGAATTTATTTTTTCTAATTAGGGTGAGCTACTTTAACTATGATCTTATGGGCTGAAAAGCTACATTTTCTATGAACAGAGGTAAGTGTTACAGAGTATATGCCAATGCATTTTTACTTTTTCAACAGAAAAAAGGGGCAAAAGGAGATGGACACTAGAGATTGCTCTTAAAGTGGACCCCAGTCTTTATAAATATAGTTAATTTGTGTCTTTAGAATCATAACATTCTTTTTAAAGAGGCTCCAGGGGAATGCAGTATCAAAATCATATTCCTAGCCGGGCCAATGTGGCTCAGTGGCTGAGCGTTGACCCATGAACCAAGAGGTCATATTTCAATTCCCCATCAGGGCACGTGTCCATGTTTTCGGACACAATCCCCAGTGAGGGGTGTGCAGGAGGCAGCCGATGATTCTCTCTCATCATTGATGTGTACTTCTTTCTCCCTCTCCCTTCCTCTCTCTGAAATCAATAAAAACATATTACTAAAATTTTAAAAAATCATGTATCTGTTTCACTGGCTACATTTAAAAACTACGTTTCCAATAATAAGCACCACATTTAGGGTAGTACTGTGCTCGAGCAGCAGCGAGGGGAATAAAAATAGAGCGCTTCAATCATATTTGCAAGGCTTTATTTCTTTTTTATTTTTCTTTTCTTTCTTTTTCTTTTTTAGCATTGTACACAAGGCTTTATTTCTTAAGCTGGAGGTTGGCTCATGAATTAAAAATTTTTTTTATACTTCTGAATGTCTAAAAAAATCTGTCATTTTAGAAAAGTTTTCCAAATTCAGTATAAAACATTCTATCTCTACTAGGCTTTCCACTGTTCTACTTTTTGTGAAACAGATGGCTATTTTACATAAAGAAAAGCAAGTGCCTTGTTGTGAAAAATAACCCAGTGATCTAGGAATCCTACATTGCCGGGAGCCGGTCCATGCTTGCTGTTTCAAGGGACCTGGCATATATGGCATACGGTTCTTAATATGTTTGCTCACCTTCTTGGCGCTGTGTTTTAACCAAGTCACCTCTCCGAGAAAGGTTGAATCCCCAGGTAGGGAATTTTCCCCTGAAGTTAGGGAGGGAATAAAACCTCTTAACTAAGTGCCAGGCGGGTAATTAATCATTTTAACTACGAACAATCATGCTTAAGCTACATAATCTTTACTCCCTGGAATGGAGATAAGAAACGCCCTAACCTTTGGAATAGAGATTGATAGGATTGGAATCAACGGGTATAAATACAGATGCAACAAGACAACAAGACACAGAACTTAGAAGAGAGAACCTACAGACAGAACTTACACAGAACCTACAGACAGAAGAACTTCGCTGGAGAGAACATGGCAAAAGATCCTGAACTGAACCTGACTACAGAAATTGGCAAGAGAACCTGACTAGAACCTGGTGACTGAACCTGGCTGGAGAACCTGTACAGAACCTGGCTGGAGAACCTAGCAAGAGAAAATGGATACAGAACCTGGCTGGAGATCCTAAGCAGAACTTCGCTGGAGATCCAGACCAGAACTTGGCTGGAGATCCTGGCTAGAGATCCTGGCTGGGCTGCTGATCAACTGAACGCTGTCTCTGTGTCATTCCTTCTTCGCCGACTCCGTCCACACCTTTGGGGACCCCTGGGCCTGCTGGGGTTGGACCCCGGCACTACATAACTCTAATTAGCTAAAGAAGTATAATACTTCTAACAATGATGTCCTGTTATAAACTGACAAAGAAATATCACTCCTGAAGATTTTGGAGATATATGTGCACATTGTTTCCCCTGAAAAACGAATGATGGTTATAAAACTTTTCTTTCAGAAAAAAATCACCCTAATACTGGTGAGAGTAAGGTATTCAGTAAATCTTCACTTAATATTGGTCAATTCTTAGAAACTGTGACTTGAAGCAAAATGATGTCTGACAAAACCCATGTTACCATTAAGAAAACAAGTAAGATGGTTTTCCAATTTGCTTATTCTAGTTCAGGGTCACAGGTGGCTGAAGCCTAGCCTGGCAGAACAGGGGTACGGTGGGAACCCACCTTAAACAGGATGCCCCGCTGTCGCAGGGCACACTCACACCCACACTGACGCACACTGGGACAACTTAGATGCAATAATTCACCTCACGCACACACCTTTGGGATGTGGGAGGAAACAAGTCCCGGAGACTACTCCACTGAGACAATGGCCAAGGCCAGGAACTGATGTTCTCTTCATCAACATTATAACGAAACAACTTTGAAAAAACGACATTATTTGAGAACACTGCTGCACTTGTGTGATCCTTTACATGTGTTATCTTATTTGATCAACATTACAGTCTTGGCATAGATACTATTATTTTTTCTGTCTTGTGAATGAGGAAGCTGAGGATCAGAAAGGCTTCACAGCTAGTAAACAATACTGCTCCTTCTACTTCACCCCACTACTGACAACATGGGGTTAGTTTTAGTGGAGAGAGAGGTAGAGACAAAGCTATATGGTCCTGATTCTTCACGTGGTCCCATGCTGCCTCTTCTACAGAAACAACCAAACCAATGAACTCTCACCTGGTGATTCTGCAAGGTGCTCTTGTTTCTCTTCTCTGTCCTGAAACTGAATTAAATGCGACCACAAAGCCGACTTCCCCTGAAAGTACAAAGGATATAAAATTTTTCATTTTAGAAGAAATAACTCATAAAATAATTTCTCATCAAAACCATTCACGTTGAAACAACCATTGTGAAGTTTGGCAACCCAAGTTCATCCATTCCTCGTCACGTGTAACGAGGGTCATTCTCTGCCTCACTGAGAACACTGGCAACAGCTGGGAACAGCAGCTACTACGCAAGAGGCCAGAAGTGGAGGCACACGGATCGCTGACCCCGGCTTGGCTGTTCCTTAGTTGTATGTGTTTAGGACTGTCTACACTAGCCACACCAGAAACCAGGGAATTAAGAGGCTCTAAGCAGCACCTGATTTTTTTGCACATCCATATGCAAAATATGTTTCAATATATGGAATGGCAACCAGGGAAGAAAGTTGGGACAAGAGGAGAGAGAGAAAGGGGGAAGAAGAAAAGAAATATGCACCCAACAGAAACAAAACAGCACAAAACCAGAAAGGGACAGGAGAGAGACAAAAGCAAAGAAACCATCTTAATCTTTTTTTTAAATTTTCCATCCTGAATAACTAGATAACTTAACATGGAAAGAAGTGCTAATTCTGGCTGATTGACGTCTTTGCTGGACAGTGACAGCGGCCCTGAGTGGAATCCATGGGGGTAGAGCCTCTGCAGAGAGTAGGCTGCTTCATCCTTTCCTGTTTACCAGGAAAGAGCCCGACCGCCTCCTAATCACGGGTTACGTTTTCTTTTTCTGGAATCGAAACACCCGTGGTGCGTTTCTAGTCATCCTGTGACAAGGAGACAGACCCTTTCATTATGATGGTGTCCTTTTCTCCTTGCTCCGTTTCCTCACAGGGCTCCGAACGGCCATGTCACCGGGGCACGACCGCGGTTACCTGCTTGACCAGCAAGCCGTGGCTCCATATCCTCTCCAGAAGGTCACAGAGGCTGGCGATCAAGGTGTTCTCCTCCAAGCCGGTGATGTTCGCTTCTCCGTGGCCCAGCTCCACTGCTTCGTGGCCCATCTTCTCCACCAGCATGCGTTTGGTCTGAAAACATCACGTGTGGCCACGAGTGTTATCCCAGCAGCGAGGCCAGAGCCCAACCAGTCCGCCACCGGATCAGGAGACCTGGGTCCCTGCGTTATACTTCTAATTGCAGATTTTTAGTTACCTTGGGAAAAGTCTTAATCTCTGTGGCCAACTCACTGGAGTAATATTATGCATACTTTTACTATTTTGTCAGAGAAACTGAGGGTCACTAAAGGGATCTTTTGAAATGATTTTAAAGTACCCCCATGCAAACATGTTAATGTTTATGCATAACACTCTTCAGATTACTAACTTAACACTGAGGAATTACACCAGACCTAGAAAATGCCCTATCAGAAGCTAAAACCCCATCCTGCCACCACAGCTCACCCACTGCCCCACACCTTAGCAAACGAACAGTGTCCGCACGTAGTTCTGATTGCACTGGGGCAGAAGCCAGAAGATAAACCGAACTCTCTAATTATGAGTGCACTAGGCCTCTTTTTCTCCTTCCTCCTTTTCTGTTTCATTTCTTGCGTGCTCATGAGCATGCACCAGAAAACAGAAAGGAAATGGAAATCAGGTTCAGGTACGTTGATTTACAGCAGTCTTAGCTGCTCTTATAAAATGGAAAGTGAGGGGGAATCCAGTTCCTTTAGCCAGGGACCTTGTCTGTCTGATTCAGCACTGGCTGCGGATGCTAAAAATAGGGCATTTATTGCATACACACAGAGAAGGTCCTGGAGAAATGACTGACAGATGAATGAATAAAATTACTGGTTAAAATGTTCTGAGGTTTGCCAATCTGTATTGCTACCTCTGGTAAACACAGATATCAGAGAGGAGACTGGTGTGTAATATACACAAGCCCACAACACAACTAGCACCTTCTAATGGGTCTACTCACACATGTATGGACACAGATAAGGTTCCAACAGACGCACATACAGACACACACACATAAATGTGCAGTCTTTTGCATAAGATGACAACATCCCTGACACAACTTCTGACTGGCTTAATATCCATTCATGTCAGAGAGGAAGACAGCCATGGCTGGAAAGGTGACAAAACTGTGCAGGGCTCCCAAGTCACTGATTCTATGGGCCATGGAGGCTCATGACCTCAGGAGAAAGCACATGAGGTCTAGGTCCCAGGACAAGTTTTCTTCTAGGGAAGCTACGGGCTCAAACGGGGTGACCGCTGCTCATCATAGCCCCACACGTGGAGCAACCGCGAATGCACACCGTGTCCTCGCATCTGTAATACGTACCTTCATTCTACATTCCTTTAATAAGCCTTCCACAAATTTCCAGTTGGTCTGTGCAATCACGGCAGGAGAGAGGTCTGACAATTTGGGTTGCCTCAGGTTTTTCCCTAAACTTCGTGCCTCTTGCATATATTTCTAAAAATTAAAGAGCATTTTTAATGCATAAACATCAGATATTCTTCTGACCTATTTAACCTTGAATAAAAGCAAGCGTGGGAACAACGGAAGTGTACACGTGCAACAGCAACTCAAGTTTCAGTGTGCCAAAAGGCAGACCCCTGTGCTCCCACCAACCATTAGCCCCTGTGAAAACAGGGGGACAGAAACCCATCAGGTTAAAATGCATTCAAATGGGATGGAATTTCATCTAGTTCGGTCGCTTCATTGGAAAGCCCCGAGGCTGTGATTAGTCAGGAGCACGGCTGGAATGGAAAAACTGGGTGTCTGGGTTACAGTCCAGGTTCTGCAGGAACCCAGTGATTCTCCGGTCACTGGTTTCCCACACCTGTCCCCGCAGATCACGTGGTTCTCCGGCATTGCTCCCAGCCAACCCTTTCCTCCAATCAAGTCACAGCAGGAGCTCTAGAATCTTGGGGCAACTGATTTTATGACCTCAGGCGTTCTGTTTACTCATAAGATGGGCCTAAAACAGGCCCACCTCCCTCACAAGAAAGGCTCGGAGACACTCTGAAATGTGGTCCACATGCAGGAGGCCGCTCATTTCTGTGACATGTTTGTCCTGTGCCTTCTTCCATCATCAAGAGAAAGTGGAAACGTCGCAATACTTGCGATGGCTCAGAGAGTAGCTGAGAAACCCAGTCCACTGAGCTTGAGCTTTGGTTAGTAAATTCCCAGAAAAAAATAAAATAAAATCACTACATGTGATGTGTGCAGGATGCCTGCTGGCTCTTTCTATGCCACCTGCAAAAGCTCACTCAGGTACCTTATGTTTGCTTCAGGACCACAGGACAGAATCCCCCAAACTCCAAGTATTGTAGGACCATATTTAGAGAATAACTACTCTAAATTATATAGTAAAACTAGCAGTTTGTTGGAGAAGGAGAGAGATTGCTAGCCAGCGCATCCTCCCACAGACACATATGTGAAATCTATCTTACTATCTCAAGGGCAGAATTTGAAATTGTAAGTGAAGATGTGTAAAATCCTTTGCATTCTTTAAATGAAAGGGAGTTTGTACATTTAATGTATTTCTCCTCCAGAAGAAAAATAATCTAATAAATCTGTTATAAATTGTTTTAAAAAATCCCACTGATTAGGGATTCAACGGACTAGTTTACCTGCTATTTCCCGACTCTCCTGATGAAATGCCACATTAACGAAATGACCTGCTTCTTTTCCAGTGCAACCATTTTAAGTACAGGTTTAAAAATCAAAACTCCACAAGCATTAAGTTCCCGTAAACTTGTGTATACCTCTTTCTGCTTCAAACCATTTTTAGAGGGAAAGCTGAGAATGAGAGACAACTATCACCACTAGGGAACTAAGTGTTAACAGATCTATTGAAATATTCTGAAGGTCAGTTTTCAAAGAAATAAAAGCAGGAAATAAAGTGTTAGAAAAACTAACCTGAGGTAGAGGCAGGGATCCCATGTGAGAATTTTATCTGCAATTCCTATTATTTCAGGTTGCACTAATGTTATTTGGAATATTACAAATCAGAGATAGAAGACTAGTAAAAATAAATGTTATCTGGTGAGGTTCTGTTTCTCCCCCATCCTCAGTTCCTCTGCCTGTAGGGCTTGTGCAAATGCAGAGAGAACCACTACAAGACTCAATTCTCAAGAAGAGTTAAGTATCAAACTTGGCTTAGGAAGAAACACTGCCTGCAAGAAAAGGAGTGAGGAGCATGGTCAGGCAAGAGGGTAGGAAGAAAAAATAATTGGGTTAATAATTAAGCACCGTTTAAAATTTGTGTTCTCTTATATAAATGAAAAGTTAGAATAGGGCTGTCCTTTGAGTGGCCACAAATTCTGAGCACCCAGCACTGTACCCATGGGGTGGGGACAGTTATCAGCCAGCAGGGAGCCCCACGAGGCTATGTGTAAAGTTTCCTGAGGACCTCTGTTGGAGGCACAGGACCAGCGACATCCCATGGGCATGCACAGAAAGGAGGCTAACGGTGGCACAGGCCCTTCCTCACAGCAAGAAGAGAGGTGGCCTCTGTATACTGTACAAATCAAGTGATGAGAAAAATGTGATTTGCTTTTGGAAGACAAGGTGTATTTTAAGATGAAAATGGAGGAAAAAGACAAACTTTCACAAGGAATGTTTTTATAATACTACTAGAGGCCCGGTGCACGAAATTTGTGCATGGGTGTGTGTGTGTGTGTGTGTGTGTGTGTGTGTGTGTGTGTCCCTCAGCCCAGCCTGCACCTTCTCCAATCTGGGAACCCTTGAGGGATGTCTGACTGCCCGTTTAGTCGGACATCCTTCTCACAATCCAGGACTGTTGGCTCCCAACCACTCGCCTGCCTGCCTGATTGTCCCAACCGCTTCTGCCTGCCAGACTGATTACCCCCTAACCACTCCTTGCCAGCATGATCGACACCTAACTGCTCCCCTGCTGGCCCGATTGCCCCTAACTGCCCTCCCCTGTTGGCCTGGTCACCCCTAACTGCCCTCCCCTGCCAACCTGGTCACCTCTGATTGACCTCCCCTGCAGGCCTGATCACCCCCAACTGCCCTCCCCTGCTGGCCATCTTGTGGTGGCCTTCTTTGACCACATGGGGGGGGGGGCATCTTGTGTGTTGGAGTGACGGTCAATTTGCATATTACCTCTTTAATATATAGGATAGCCTACTTCACTGCAGTGGGAAGTCACCTCAGATTTCTTCTGAGAGTTCTACTATGCCCTTCTTCATTTCTGCCAAAAGCAACGGACCACTAGGAACTACCTATGAACATACATCCTGCTCATTAGTAACCACCGAACCAACCGCTCTTCAGTACAGGCTCTCCCCGAGTTTTCTAATAAACAGCCTGGCACTGAGCTTGTGAAGAGAAGAACACTGTAAAGTTGGGTAAATTTATGCTAATGTCATAATAGGAACAAAATACAGCTAAGAGTCCTCTTGCCCTGAGGGCGGCTGTTTCGTGCCACCTGGTATGCAGGGTTACGGTAAGAGGACCTGCCTGGAAGTCAGGATTCCTGGGCTGCAGGCCCGGCGCTGCCTTTGTGCATCCATCTAACTTTGGACAAGTCGCTTGGACTTCAGTTACATCCTGTCAAGTTAGACAAGATGACCTCAAAGGTTTCTCTTAGTACTAAGATTCTATCTTGATGACCAGATTTTAAGACCACATTAAATATAGACCAGAAAGGGTAAATTAAAATGCTGTGGAGATTAAACATAACCAAAAAGCTGATTAAAAATAAATCACTTGTGCAAAATGCTTAAATAAAAGGGAGTCTAAATATTTAATATAGTTCCCTTTGGAAGAAAAATAATTTGCTAAATCTGTTCTCCATCCTCCCTCCCAATCACACTGATTAGGGACTTGAAGAATCAGTTTTACCTGCCAACAGTACAGAATTACGCGTGTTAGCACACACCACCACGAAAAGGTGCCAAACTCAAGAGGCAGTGAAATGCAGAATGGAGAGGCTGCGCATTCATGTCTCAGGGTGATGTGGGGCATGCTAGATAGAGCTCTGTGCACTCACGCAGTGGGTCATTCAAGGAACACCAAAGACAAGAGTCGGGAACATCTGCAAAGTACTTCCAGGTTAAGAACATACCAGGCAGCACTCAGAGAAGGATTTTTTGGGAAGTCGTGCAGGAGGAGGTGGGCCCTGATCCCACTCCCAGAATGCCATGGAGTTCTGACAGACCAAAAGTTCCCCGGAAGGCTAAGAGGATGGAGAATGCCAAAGACAAAAAAAAAAAAAAGGATATGGGAGAAAGAGACAAGCAAAACAAGCATGCATATGATAAAGTCAGAGCAAAAGAAAAAGGAGAGAGAAAATACAGTAGCACAAAGAAAAGCACTAGATAAATTCAGTTCTTAAGAAAATGTTTAAAATCATATAGGCATGAACAAAAAGAACAATATATAATTAAAATGATGTTCTCTGCTTTATTTTTACACATTTGAGTTTAGACTATAGTTAACAGATTTTCTGATTGCATTTTTTTCTTTTGATCTCAAGAAATAATCAACTTATTTAAAATTACTCAAACATAGAATTACGGTTTTATTTTCAAGTAGTACAAATAAAGCATAGGATCTTAATTTTAAAATAACTTAAAAAAACTTTTTAAATGGTGTCAGCAACACAAAGACAAAGAACAGGCAGATACATCTTTACTTACTATATTTAAATTATGCTTAAAATAATATCTATGCTTCTTATAAATTTTTTTCCCTACAAGAGATATACTGACCAAAAATTTATCTTAAACTTGGCCTTGTAATTGTGATACACAAGGAGTCTTTTTAAAATGTACTAAAATTACAAAAATGGGAAAAAAAAGGTGTTGTCTGCTCTAAGTCAGTACAAAAGGATTACTATTTAAAATATAACTGAACTGTTTTTTTTTGTGTGTGTGTTTTTTTAAAGAATGGGAAAGACCCTATACAATGACACCTGCTGGGCTGAGTGAGCCTCGCTGGTGGCTCTGCATCAAGCATCCCAGGAAGGCAGCCCACATACCTCCTTCAAGTCGTTGTCCAGGCCCATGTGCTCGGAATGCTGGCGGAGGCGGTCTTTCCTGCGCTGCGTGGTGGCGCTCCGACTTACCCAGCGACTGAAAAATAGAATCCACAGGTGAAAACAAACCCAAGCAATGCAGTCACTTCACTTTAAAACAGAAAGAATGAACTGTTCAAAACAAAAGACTGACAATACTTACTTTTCTTTTTAAAATACACGACAGCTTTACTGAGATATAACTTAAATACCATACAATCACCCATTTAAAGCATGTAGTTAAATGGTGTTTAGTATATGCAAAGAGATATGTAATCATCACCACAATCAAGACTTTTGTAAAAAATGCATAGTTATCCCCTCTGTAATGACCTTCTCCTTTCCATCTTGCCCAGCCAACACAACTACAAACCCTGAGTGAGTAATATTACACTCTCACTTCCTTATTCTCATACCCATGTAGGTTAGTTTTTTATTTCATTCATGGCTACCCACGAATCACGTTACCTGCCCTTTACCAAGACTCCCCAAACCCCCTCAAAAGACTATTTCCACACCTTTCACTTTATTCTCAAGTACCTCCATGCAACTGAAGACCCATCTTGCCTCCTTCCCCATGCACTCTATTTAGTGATGCATACACAGACACCTCATCTTTCTTCTAATCCCGAAGTATGAAACATACTGGCCATGCCTCACAACTATTTGTTCCACCTATATCCCTGACCAGTTCTCTCTTGCCTTCTTCAGCCTGCTCTATGAATCACTGCCTTTGCTGCCAACCCTATTTTTCTCCCCCACCTGAATATTTCCTTGCAGCTTACAAGCATGCTGATCCTCTATAGTTATGTTGAAGTCTCTTTCTTCACTCTTCTTATGTAAAAACACTTTATAAGTTTAGATGTGAGGCCTTTATTTACCTCTGGCTCTTTAGTTCATCTCAAATCAGCTTCTTCCCATGAAAATGCTCCTGATGGAGCCAGATACCCCCACCTGCCATATGCAATGGCTATTATTCATTCCATTCTTAGCTTACTCAAACTCTCTGCTACATTTAGTACTGCTGATCACTCCTTTTACCTTAAAACCCCAGCTATTTTCAACTGCCTCAGTGTTTCCAATGGAAAGCTCTCTCACATTTGAGCCTTGGTCCATGCGGTGTTCTCCCAACATCTATTCATCTTCCAGATAGCTTAGAAGGCACACGGAAAGTGTTCTATGATTCTTCCAAATCTAAATTCTACCCCTCTCATATTCCCCAATTGTAGTTCCTACCAGTCTGTTATTCTTACTTATCTTTCCTCTCTACTATAAACTCTTGAAGGACTTGTATCATGTCTATCAGCCATTTTACTGGCAGATCTACTATGTCACCTGCCCCTTCTATAAATACACCTTAAATTATTTATTTATAATTAATAAATAAATGCAACCTAACATTTAGGTTTACAGATGTTCATCATAGTACATATGCAGTGTGTTTCCTTTATTCTGAGACACATTTTGGCTTTTACATATTCCTGAAACTAGGATATACCTTTCACTCCAAAAGCATGCTGAATGCATACTTTTTGAAAAAGCTTTTGAGTTAATCGCAGATCTTACACCCAACAGTTAGAATTAAGTAAATGTGTTCAAAACACCCTAACATTCAACAATAGGAGGTACTATGGAAGAGTGTCCCTGATACAGTAATGAATTAAAAAAGCAAGGCACAACATTCTACAAACAATATTCTAATTTTGTAAAAAAGAAAAAAGTGTGAACATGCACATATGTGTGCACACACACCAGGATCCAGGCAATGGAAAAACACCACCAAATGTTAACATATCATGATGATGGCGTTATGGGTGGTTTTAAAATTTACCCTATTGCTTTCCAGTAAAATTTTGAATGAATGTGTATCATTTTATATTAAACTATTTTTAAAAATTTCCCAGGTTTGATTATGTACTCATCAAACCATTCTAAGAATATTTACTCTTGAGTATATCCTTGACAGCAGAGATACCCACAATTTAAATTGAACTTATAGCCCTGGCCGGTTTGGCTCAGTGGATAGAGCATTGGCCTGTGGACTGAAGGGTCCCAGGTTCAATTCCAGTCAAGGGCATATGCCCGGGGTTTCAGGCTCAATCCCCAGGAGGGGGAGTGCAGGAGGCAGCTAATCAATGATTCTCTCTCATCATTAATGTTCCTATCTCTCCCTCCCTTACCTTATCTCTCTGAAATAAATAAAAATATATTAAAATGAACTTGTATTTTAGCCATTCAGGAAAAGTCATATTGCATTTCTCACAACTTATTACTTTTAATTATTTTATTAATAAAGTATCCAATTTACAAAAAAAACTTAAAATGAGAAAGCTGCTTCTTCTGTTTCTTTTAAAATACTTTATGCATGCCTTTGGTTTCAAGCTTCTCAACCATCTCATTTCAGTATGCTAGAGGAACACTAAATAATTATAAGAAAAATGGTAGCAAGAAAGGTAGCTTCTCTTAATATATATATATATATATATATATATATATTTTTTAAAAAATATAGATAGGTTTATATCAGGGGAAAAAATGTGCAAAGATCTAGTGATAGATCTCTGAAGGGGAATCCTTGGAAATCTCCCTCAAGCAAAGGATCAATGTAAGACTGTAAAAAGAATACAAAGAAAATTGAGGAACCCTAGCTGGTTTGGCTCAGTGGATAGAGCATAGGCCTACAGACTGAAAGGTCCCAGGTTTGATTCCGGTCAAGGGCACATACTGGGGTTATGGGCTCGATCCCCAGTGGGAGGCATGCAGGAGGCAGCCGATGAATGATTCTCTCTCATCATTTATGTTTCTATCTCTCCCTCTCCCTTTCTCTCTGAAATCAATAAAAAAACATATTATACTAAAAAAAGAAAGAAAATTGAGGAAACGGAAAAGATCCAGAAAAAACATAGTAAGACTCTGACAAAGATTTTTTGCTTGACCAAACGACAATCCGTGCACTTCCTTGTAAAACCCCGTTTTAGTAAGAACCCTGCTGAGTCAGCTGAGGAGGAGCTCCCACCCTCAGGGTACAGGAGCTCTTTTCTGATTGTGTTCCTCATCCTTCACATCCCCTGGGTGATGCCCAATCACCTGGCCAGCCTTCAGCAAGAGTCCGGTTAGGGCAGTTGAGTCTGAATCCCTCCTTACCCCTAATGTTTCCTCTTAGTAACTGTCCATCTCTGCTCCTTGGCTATAAATCCCTCCTTGCCCATCACGCGTCTGGAGCTGAGGCCAATCTCTCTTCCCCACTGCGATACCCACTGTGGTGGTCCCTACACCTTCCACCATGGTCTCTTGAATAAAGTCTGTCTTACCATCTTCAGAAAGTGTCATGAATATTTTTCTTTAACAACTCTGGAGCAGAGTATAAACATCAGCTGATAAAAACTTTATACAATAAAGGGAAAGAGTAAAATATAAGTAACAAAAAAATGTGTAGCCCTAGTCAGTTGCTCAGGGGTTAGAGCGAAGGCCCAGAGGACGGAAGGGCCCGAGGCTTTGATTCCAGGCCAAGGGGGCATACCTCGTAGCAGGCTCAATCAAGGTGCATGCGGGAGGCAACCAATCCATGTCTCTCTCAGGTCAATGTTTCTCTCTCTCTCTCTCTGCCCCTCCTCCCTCCCTTTCATCTCTCACTAAAATAAAATCAATGGGGGAAAAAATATCCTCGGGTGAGGATTAAAAAAAAAAAAAAAAAAAAGACATGGGTATAGATTTTTGACCTGGAGGCCCTGAAAACAGCCCTGTAGAAAAAAAAAAATAATAACAGTGTAAGATCGTAAAATCTGTTCAGTGTTTTAAGAAATTAAGGCTACTGGGTAGGGTGGTTTCAGTAAAAATCTAAAATAGAATCATGACAGCTAAATAAACCTATATAATAAAAGCCTAATATGCAAACTGTCCCCTTGGGTGGTCTTTCGACCGGGAGACCAGGAGTTTGACCACTCACTATAACGTATGTTGACTACCAGGGGGTGGTGTGGAACATGGCGGCTGTCGCGGGCGTCGGCGACACGCTGAAACCTCACCAGCTACCTGAGGGCGGGAATGATGGGGACGGAGGTGCAGTGAGAATGCAGGTGTCTGCTGAGCTTGCTCTCACTCCCCCTGCTACCCTCCCGCAGGACACCAGGGCTTGCATGCTGGGGAAGCCCCCATGCTGAGGTGCTGGGGCGCCTGCAAGGAGCCCGCCCCACACCCATGCGGCCTCTTCTGGGTGAGTCGAGCTGCAGCCGCCAGGATTGCAGGGGCCAGTAGGGCTTCCTGTGGGTTTACACAGGAGCCGGTCTGTGAGGCTGGCCGGGAGAGAATGCGCTGCCCGCCTGGCTTCTGTGCAGCACCACTGGGTGGCCCAGAGGCCCACGCTGCATCCCGGCTCACAGCGTCCGGCTGCGCTCACCGCATCACTGCGTGGCGTCGCGGGTGCTGTGACTCAGGTGGAGGGGGACACGCAGGGGCCCGGGGGCCCAGGGCCTGGGACCTGCCCTTCCATGCTAGACACTTGTGCTTCGATCACCGGCCAGGCCTAAGGACTGCACCCATGCACAAATTTCGTGCACCAAGCCTCTAGTTAATATAATAAAAAGAGGGGTAGAATATAAAGAGCAGAACGTTCCCCTTGGCAGACAAAGTAGAAAAGACTTTAGGTAAAGAAAAGGATAAATATTAACTTACATAATATAACTAGCATCTTATTATACACTCTATGGGACAAAAATGCCCTATTTAATTTTATTTTCAAAACAGGTAAATGAACACCTGTTTTAAAAAATTACTATAAAGTCCACACATTCCTGATCTGGTTAAGTAATTAATTTATTCTTTGCATTATTAAACCTTATTTACTAAGCATAATTTTACCAAAGATAATCATATTTGCTGAATCACTAAGGATTGCTTATTTGCTTTTGCCTTGTAAGCGGCATATTAAATTCTCGCTAACAGTTGATCAACCATTTACATGGGCATGGTTATAAATCCCTTTACCCTGAAATTAGTTCTGAGATATTTTTTCTTTCAGACTACAGTCTATCTGAAAATACAATGCTTGGGCTCTGTGTGGAAATGGGAAACCTTGAGATTATATATAAGATTATAAGCAAAAAATATGGCAGTAAGATTTAAAAACTGAAATCTTTCCTCCTGAGAGCTCCCTCCTTCCCTTCCCTGCTTTATTTTTTCATCATAAGTCTTATCACTGCCTGGCAGGTTATTTATTTTACATATTAAGTTTCTTTGTTTCTTTTCTCCTACTTGAAAGCAGGGATTTGGGTTGTTTTGCTTATGGCTAGGCGTTCAGTATACAAGACAGTGCCTTACATTTAGGAGGGGTTCCATAAATATTTGCCAAATGAATGAATGAGCAATCTAATGCTATCAAAAGGAAATAAAACTATTACAATTAAAAGTCTCCCTGTATCAAAGTGATTCAAACAGGATATTTTATAAATAAGAACAGTGAATAAATTGATGACTCATCTGTTCTGGATGGAAAATTCTCATCCATTTCTAAAAAATAGAACATTATATCTAATACCCTGACCTGGAAAGTTTGAACTCCCAACAGTCAGCATCTCTGAGAACATGCATTTCAAATTCAGTGTTTATGAAAGTAGGGGCAGCTCTAATGAAGGGTAAAACCCTGCCAATTAACTGAACACATTGCAGCTTCTTTTCCTTTAAGAGTCTAATATTTATCATTATAAATCTCTACCCCTTAC
Organism: Myotis daubentonii; assembly: GCF_963259705.1. Classification (NCBI taxonomy): domain Eukaryota; kingdom Metazoa; phylum Chordata; class Mammalia; order Chiroptera; family Vespertilionidae; genus Myotis; species Myotis daubentonii. Next base: position 39,405,338 of record NC_081841.1, read on the forward strand.
AAATCTGTCAAAAAATTTGGAAATGTTCACCACTACTTTATTAAAAGCATCCTGGGAAATAAAGAGTTAAGTACCAAAATTCTGCAACATATATAGTGCAGCAGATCATCTGAAAGGTAGAAACATCATACTGTTATCACAATTAGCTGGTATATTAATATTAATAATAGAAAAAGAGCAAAAGGGAGGCAAGGCATTATAAACACGGTCAGCTGGGCAGCTTCACCAGGAAGCTACACTTCATGCCTGGTCCATTCCCTGCAAACCACCGGGGGGGAGGGGGTCCAACATAGGGGGAAATGGGCACATGCACAGTGAAGTCAGTGTGACGTAGGGAAAGTGCTACCCTGTCATCCCAATGCGAGCCCACAAAAACTTGGGAATACAGAATCCCTAGACCAGTGATGGCGAACCTTTTGATCTCGGCGTGTCAGCATTTTGAAAAACCCTAACTTAACTCTGGTGCCGTGTCACATATAGAATTTTTTTGATATTTGCAACCATAGTAAAACAAAGACTTATATTTTTGATATTTATTTTATATATTTAAATGCCATTTAACAAAGAAAAATCAACCAAAAAAATGAGTTTGCGTGTCATAGGTTCGCCATCACTGCCCTAGACAAAGAGGTCTCTCTCTGTTGTTCTGCTCTTGCTCTGCTCCTGCTCCCTTGCATTCTCTTGCTCCGTGACTCGCCTGCCATGTGGTCTTAAGTAGCTGCATGGCCCCTGGCCATGTGGACCCCCCATGCAATAGGCTGCAGCTGGGAACACAAGTCAAGCTAACCAGATGCTGGACTGGACTTAAATATGGAGCAGAAACTCTGGGCAGTGGCCTTCATTCTTGCTCTAAAGATAAGGCTGGACTTTTTCCATGGCAAGATGGAGGGAGAAGGGACCTTAGAAGGGAACCTCCTTAATTTTACATCAATAAAGCTTTTCACAATACCTCATCCTCCTGTGCAAGTCTCAGGAAATACCTTTCCTTCCAACACTGCAAGAATCCCACTTCCACCAGACACAAAGGGCACCCCACTGATAATACTCTTAGGCCATCTCTTAAGAACCTTCTACACTTGCCTTCTGAAAACTTAGGCAGCTCAATGCCACGTCCATGTTGTGTTTACTTCAGTCTTCTAGCCCATTTCTTTGCCACAGCCTGGCTTCTCCTCCCCCCCCCCCCCTTTCTCTGACTCTCCTTAATTAGATCACAGGTGTAAAATGGTATTTTCAGATGAGAAGAGAGGAAAGTGATTCCAATTTGTCCAAAGTTCCTAAGCTGGTTAGTGGTAAAGAATGAAGTAAGTTCCAGAACTGCTGATTTCCCAAAGTTCTTTCAAACTTACTGTACTCCCCATTAATAACCTTCTTTGCATCTTTTCTTGTAAAACCCTTCTTTATCATGCACTTGCTAAAACACTTGTATTCACCTAAAACCAAGGACTCCCCTAAACCCAAATAACTGAGCCCATTTCTAACCATATTCAGATACTTTCTGAAAAAAAAAATCATCTTTCATAAAGAATGACAGGATTTATCTTTCTTTTTGCTTGTTTTGCAATTTTTGCACTCAACACTTAAAAAATATAAAGATGGTGGTATGGGTTGAATTGTGTCCCCCAAACAGATATGTTGAAGTTTTAGCTCCAATACCTGTAAATGTGACCTTATTTAAAAATAGGGTCTCTGCAGATGTAATCAAGTTAAAGTCATTAGAGCAATCCCTAAACCAACAAGACCAGTGTGCTTATACAAAGAGGAAAGTTTGGACACATACACAGAGAGATGACAGTCATGTAAACAGGAAGGCAGAGACTGGAGTTTTGCTACTAGAAGCCAAGGAGTGGGGCTACCAGAATTTGGAAGAGGCAAAGAAGGATTCTCCCCTAAAAGCCTTGCCAATACCTTGATTTTGGATTTCCCTCTTCCAGAACTGTAAAAGAATCAATTTCTGTTGTTGTTAATTAAAAAAAAATTATTATTGATTTCAGAGAGGAAGGGAGAGGGAGAGAGAGATAGAAACATCAATGATGAGAGAGAATCATTGATCAGCTGCCTCCTCCACGCCCTCTACTGGAGATCGAGCCTGCAACCCAGGCATGTGCCCTAACCAGGCATCGAACCGTGACCTCCTGGTTCAGAGATTGATGCTCAACCACTGAGCCATGCCGGCTGGGCAAGTTTCTGTTGTTGTAAGTCACCAAGTTTGTAGTATTTTGTGACAGCAATCCTAGGAAACTAATACAGATAGTAAAATGACACAGATAATGAAAGTACAACTTTTATAATTCCATTAGACAGATTAGCATTATCGTTAAACACAGTCAGTTAAAGAAAAGCTATTCCCAAGTGCACATTACCTAAGAAAGAAAAATCTCTAGTCTTTGGATTCTTTTACATGAGCAAATTAAAAGTCAAACCCTATCTCAAATGAATTAATTTGTTCTTTGAAAAGGGTAATCAGATTGGTAAAATGTTTAATGGCTAAGCGTTACTCTATTAGAGTTGCAGAGTACACACCCTTCATTCATTCCTCAACCAACTACTCAAGTAAAGAATGTGCTTACTTGTTATTAGTTGGCCCTGTTGCCAAGACATCGGACTGTAACTTTGGAAAGAACCCTTGCTCATATTTGCCTTGACCAATTTTCATATCAAGTAGATGTGGATGGATTGCAGTGTGATCCATTTTCATCAGCCGCTGCTCAACTGACTGGGCTACAAAAGAAATTTGTAACAAATTAGAGACATTGGCTAAGCTGTAAAAAATAATTCTTCCTCCATTCATGCACCTACAAGGAACTCATTCTTTCTGACATTCTAAAACAGATTTTTACTAAAGCTTTTCAATATCAGTATAAGTACAAAAAGGATAATCTTAAGTAAATGCTGGATAATTAATTTCCACAATATTTCTACCTTTGTCAAAAGTAGGGCAGTGGGGATGAAACATCATTACAAGTTTCCCGTAAGTGGGAAATTCAACATTCTTAATGGATGGCAAATATTTCCCTTGAGCTGAAAGACAAGTAAAGAGAAGGGAATAGCAAGCACAGAAGCCTTATATTAACTGTATTTCTTTGTACAAAGACCCATTAAATAGTCGTGGTTCTTTTTGTAAAAGCAAGGAATTTGTAAAACAAGGAGCTATGTGAAGTTTATTATTTTTAGTAACAGTCACATTCTCATTAGTAGGAGTCTTTTAGGAGTGTTTATTAGATCAAGGGGGTAATGCAGAGACAAATAAAACAAGCAGGCATTTAGAAAATGTCCAGAGGATAAAAAAACTGACCTTTTAAAGAATGGGACAGAGTTAAAAGACAGGAATTACTCAATATTCCTATTTTAAAACCATTGAAAGTTAGAGACCCAAGAAAAAATGAATTATGTCTTTGGTTAAAAAAAAAAAAGAAAAAATCGGGCCCTGGCCGGTTTGGCTCAGAGGATTGAACGTCGGCCTGCAGACCTAAGGGTCCCGAGTTCGATTGGGATCAAGGGCACATGCCCGGGTTGGGGGCTCGATCCCCAGTGGGGAGCGTGCAGGAGGCAGTCAATCAATGATTCTCTCTCATTGATGTTTCTATCTTTTCCTCTCCCTCTCCCTTCTTCTCTGAAATCAAGAGAAAGATATTTTTAAAAAATCACATTGTCTTTAAAAAAATATCTGGTCTTAAATGTTTTCATTAACTGAATTTTCAAGAGGAAATGTAGAGAATCAAGGCTATGTCTCCAATCCTCTGCCTAGAAATTACTAAAACAGGAGAACGAGCGGGGACCGTGGTTGTGTGATAAATAATAGAACACACTGCGGAACTGCTAACATTGGGATTATTTTGCCTCTTTCAGTACCACAGATTTCGTACTGCCAGTTATTGCCCAAACAGTCTAAAAAAATTCTTTTTTGGGTGGGAAGGGGTCTGCCCATGACGCACTACTCTTGTGAGAAGAACACGCTTAACACCATCTTATGTGAGATCAGTGCTTCACCCAGACCAGATGTTTGTGTCTGACGATAACAGTGTTAAGGTAAGCTCCGAGGAAGCTACTATTACCCTCTATGACATAAACTTCAAAATGTTAAGCTTCCCTGATTTTTCTCCATAGAAATTTATCCAAAATTTTTTTGAACTTCATTTTATTTTTAATGTATAACTTGTAACTTATCTTGAAACATAGTCCCTATGTTCTATGCTGGGCAAAAAGGATGCCAGGTTTTGTTAAAAAATATTTTTTTATCATTGATTTCAGAGATGAAGGGAGAGGGGGAGAGAGAGAGATAGAAACATCAGTGATGAGAATCATTGATCGGCTGCCTCCTGCATGCTCCCTACATGTGCCCATGACTGGAATTGAACCTGGGACTCTTCAGTCTGCAGGCCGAGGCTCTATCCACTGAGCAAAACCAGCGGATGCCATGTTTTAATGTGAAATGATATTTAATTATCAACAATGACCCCTGGCACTCCACAGCCCTATTTATGCTCCCAATACTTCCTAATATTTATAAAGCACAATTAACAGATGGTTTAGGCAAAATAATGCTTAGATTCATGGCATGAAGTTCCTGCCAATTTTATGTTCCATGAAATACTACAAAATTCCATCTCTGCCAACTAGTGCCTCTGTCCTCGTGAAAGGAAAATGAGCTTCAGTTTTTTTCCATTGGATTTAAATGACAGAGAAATCCATCTGATACTGAGTTATTCTCCTTTAGCTAGGAATCTTTTTGAAACATAAAAATCATAATTCACAATGAACTATTCTCAGGTTTACATGTAAGGATGCCATAGGGAACATAATGCAAAGTTACTTTTCAGTGATTATGCCACCAGTGAATACTGAACATTCAGAGATGATTAAATGCCTGCTTTAAGAGATCAGGGCTGTTATAATTTCAAGGGTTTGTGCCAATATCCAGTTTCTGTGATTGGTAAGGGAAAAGAAAACTGCATTACGATCAACTTGTTGCCTTTCTGCACAGAAATCATGAGGTTCTGGTGCCACAATGTCAACAGCGGAAAACCTCTGCCTAAATAATTCACCTGCAAATCAAAATCCTTTTTAGTTAAGAGGCAAAAGAGAGACAACAAAAGGCAAAAACAATACACAATAAAAATCCAATGTTGACAACAAAATCCCAACCTTCACAGCTTATGCTGGAGGAGGGGGGAAGACAATTTCATCTGTAAAAGAAACATCCGTGCCCTCTTTGAGAAACGGCCAGTCACAGCCAGCTGCCTTTTACTTTTTAAAAAAGTCTTTGATAAATTAAATTCCTGGGAGACTACTGACTGCTTTAGCTGAATCTCATTTTCATATGTGTTAAATCTATAATGGTACATTTTCAAGAGTATTATATAATTTGTCATGATAGTGGGAGTATCAAATTCTCTGAGAGGCTGAAAGAAAATCTATGTTAATTGAAAAGATTCCTGGAAGTACACAAAGGAATCGGTGCTGAGCTCCATTAAAAAAATTCTGTCAGAAAGGGAAGAGTGAAGTTGGCCCAAAAAGGCAGCATCCTCTTCGGATGGCCTTTAAAGCACTGGAAGTCAGACTAGACTCCGAACAGGCGGAGACCATTCATTCATTCTGCCCCTCAGTTGCCAGAGACACAGCAGTGCTGCTGCTTCCTGAAGGCTCCAAGGATCTGCCCTCAAGGACAATGCTGCAGCCAGTTCTAAAGAGACCTCTGCGGTGACATGAGACATTATTTACATCCTTCTCTCCTTAAATATGCAACTACAGCCTCCAACTCCTTGACTCTGATCTACTTACATAAAGTGAGAAAGGCAAGTAACAGAAGCAGAGCAAAGACACTGCACATTTGCTACCTCCTTTTCCGCCAGACGAAAAACTGCTTTCAACTAGCTCCTACATTTGCAGAAATATTAAATCAAAGGAGGGGGCACTCAGGTGATAAATATGTTTACTTGGCAAACATATTTACAGAGTTAGGAACCAGGGATGAATGCATAAAATTGGGTGGATCGGTACATTTTACGTGTTTCTTTATTAAATGTGTAGCTCACATCATAGTGAGGCTTCAGGGGCTAGACAGCCGTGGGCAAACTACGGCCCGCGGGCCAGATCCGGCCCGTTTGAAATGAATAAAACTATTGAAAAAAAAGACCGTACCCTTTTATGTAATGATGTTTACTTTGAATTTATATTAGTTCACACAAACACTCCATCCATGCTTTTGTTCCGGCCCTCCGGTCCAGTTTAAGAACCCATTGTGGCCCTCAGTCAAAAAGTTTGCCCACCCCTGGGCTAGAATCACTCTCACCTGGGTTCAAATCACGACTCCACCAATCACAAACTACACAATCACAAGCAAGTGGCTTGACTGCTCAGTTTTCTCAACTGTATAATGAGGGTAGTTATAAAACAAAAGTAAATGTGCCCACACCCCCCCATCATTAAGATATGCAAAAGGGCATGTAAAACACTATAAAATGTTCAGCACACAGTAAGTAGTCAGTAAACACTATTAATATGACTGTTTATTCCGTAGGCTACTATATTACACTGGCCCAAAACTCATAATTCTTGGAGGGGGAACTGGTGTCAGGGTTAGGAAACCGCTGATTTGAATATAAGAATCCAGAGATGTAATTTCTATTAAAAAAAGCCATTGTAATTAATGGCACCACTAAACTAAATATACAGTCATAGTTATGTAAATTAGGCAACATCTCAGATTTACTATTTTAAATGAGTACTTATCTTTTCCTGGATAAAGAGAAAAGAGGCCAGAAGTAAAAAAAAAGCAACATAAACAGCAAGACAGAAATTAACATTTTTTTCCATTAAGGCGATAAAGAAAACATGATAAGAATCATAGCAACCTTGTAATCATACGCCATTCGATTTACTGTTTTTCCTCTTCTAAGAGAAATGGAATGTCAAGTAGGAATGAGATGGACATAAACTCACAGAAACAGAAGGGAACAAAACTAAAGAAAGTACCTCTTACAAGGACGAGCCATAAAGTCTAAAACTGACAATATTTTGGCTTATAAGGCCAACAATGTATACAAAATAACCATGGATTTTAAGTTAATTTTAAAAGGCATGGCAAACGTACCTGCTTCTTTTAAAGTGCTGCATTTCTGATATATGGATGTCCTCAAGGTGGGTGCCCTTACATTATACAGTCCTATCTTCTCAATCCGAGAGTCAAAGACCCTAAGCAAAGGATCTTTCTCCTCCCACTGAGACATAATTTTGTTATCAATAAAGGTGGCAAACATCTGTGTTTCAATGAAGCGTGAAAGAAATGGCAGGTGTGGCTCAGGCTGGTCACACAGAAAGGAAGCCTGTAATGAGATAATTAAAAAATTATTAGGGCAAAGAGACCCACCTCAATACATGATAAACCCCAAAAATATCTGTTGCTAAGGTCATTCTTTTTTTTTTTTTTTAAATATATTTTTTATTGATTTTCCACAGAGAGGAAGGGAGAGAGACAGAGAGCTAGAAACATTGATGAGAGAGAAACATCGATCAGCTGCCTCCTGCACATCTCCCACTGGGGATGTGCCCGCAACCAAGGTACATGCCCTTGACCGGAATAGAACCTGGGACCTTTCAGTCCGCAGGCCGACGCTCTATCCACTGAGCCAAACCGGTTTCGGCAAAGGCCATTCTTTTTTAAAAAAATCTTTATTGTTGATAGTATTACAGATGTCCCCCTTTTTCCCACCATTGCCCCCCTCTACCTGGTTCCTGCCCCGCCCCAGGCCTTCACCACCCTATTGTCTGTGTCCATAGGTAATACATAGATGCATATGTTCTTTGGTTAATCTCTTCCCGGCCCCTCTTCTTCCCTCAGATTCATAAGTCTGTTCCATGTTTCTATGCCTGTGGTTCTGTTTTACTCATCGGTTTATTTTGTCCATTAGGTTCCTTATTTGTTTATTTTGATTTCTTTTTAAATCTTGTAACACACAAAACTGACAAAATTCAAAAATCCTTAAAAATTCACTTTGCCTTCCTTTCTTTCTAATTTCATGGAATTTCAGTCACTTAGGTCTTTATCTCTGATCCCACCTTTCAAACCTGACTTACATTCTGATCCTCATGACCATCATGTAGAAAATAAGAGCATCATTAGTGAAAGATGATAGCTCAGTTGCTACAGGATCATCCATCATCCTCTTCACTGACCATCAGATTTGACCCCTTCCCCCAGGGAGCTATAATTTCTTCTGCTATTTCTAGCCTACGCAATATACCTCCAAGTCATAAGGCACTGAGGTGATTAACTGATACCATAATGATATATACACAATAACCTTAACTAAAAACAACATGGAGTTTGTCTTTATGGGTGAAATCTTTTGGTTCTTCTTCAAGTGGATGTTTTTCTAGGCCCCAACTCTGTCAGAGACTGACGGGTGAGTATTAATCAAGATCAGACTCCTCCTGGACCTGTGCTGACAGGATAGTCTGGGCCTTAACAACGGAAAAAAGCATTCTCTAAAAAACCATCCCGAAGCCTTCGGGAAACGTGCACAACACGCTCCTGTTACCGGTGTGTCTGCTGCACAGAATGGCCAGTACATTGTAATCAGCTTTTAATTCAGTGTTCATTTTTTTTCCCCTGTGGTTCTTCAGGTCTGTGTGTCTAGAAATCCTAGCTGCAGTTTGGTACCAGCTGAAATTTGAGGATGAATGACTACTTCAGCTGCTGGGTTGGTTTGACTTCTCGCTCTTCAGAGCAGATTCAAACAGATTCGAGGATGGGAGGGTAAGTTCTGACGTAAGAGTACTCTCCTGAATACTCATCGGCTTCTTTCTAGCACGTTTCTCATTCTGAAACTTAGGGAGCCTTTTAAAAACTTCCTTACAGAAACCCTCTTACTTAATTTAAGTGCTTCCATAGTTCAGTTATATTTACATATCCAAATAGCCAGAAAAGGGTTCACAGTAGTCTCTAGAAATCAGTTCATCTTCTTAAAACAGTGGTTCTCAAACCTTCTGGCCCTTTAAATACAGTTCCTCATGTTGTGACCCAACCATAAAATTATTTTCGTTGCTACTTCATAATTGTAATGTTGCTACTGTTATGAATCGTAATGTAAATATCTGATATGCAGGATGGTCTTAGGCGACCCCTGTGAAAGGGTCATTCGACCGCCAAAGGGGTCGTGACCCATAGGTTGAGAACCGCTACCTTAAAAGTTATTTCACAGATAAACAGCGAGTTTACTTTTTATAGAGCAAAAAGCCTCCCCCCACCCCCCAAACTGGCCAAATGTCTGGCTTTGATATTCAGACCCTCAAGGACCACAACATTTAAGGTCCACAAAGACTTATCTTGCACCACTAGTATGTGACAGTCCTGTAAATTCTCCTACTGAAAAATTAGATGATTACAAGCCTTCTGGAATCCAACATGAAACTTTCATTTCTCTAGGGGTTATATAAAAAGAATTCCATTTATAGTTTCAAACTACATAAAGATTAAGGAGGAAGAAAGTACCAGTGCCCGATTTAGATAAGAATTTGAATTACCCCAAGCATCATGACTGTACACAGCAGTTCCAAGCTGAATAGGAAAAAAAATGTGGATAAATGGTTAAGCTTAATGAGAAAGGAACCTAAGAGCACAGATACATTTGGAGAAGTGAAGGCTTCTTAAATTATTTAAGAAGTTTTCTCAAACATAAAGGGCACCAGAACTTAGCTGTTCATCATAGTTTATATCCTCCACCTGAAAAAAAATATCTGATGAAATCAGAAAAGAATCTTTTATACTACCCACTCTTACAGAATTTTAAAATTAACATTTATCTGTCAGATGCTCCAAGATTGTAGATTAGGCTCTTAGAATGGGTTAGCCCCTTTAAGGGGTCTTTCACAACAAAAGGATACCATTTAGCGAAAAGCCATAATTCATTCTAATAGCAGTATCATGCCCCAGCTACCACAGAGGCAGGAGACGGAACTACACCCTGGTGACCTGAAAGAGTTAATGCCCCTCCCTTAAGTGCTTTTGTCCTGGGGGAAGGGGGGGGGGGGGAGTGCCTGATGGATATGTCAAAAAAACCTGGCAGAATAATCTGGAGTAAACCTTAGCAAGACTTCAACGCCAGCAGGACAATCAAAAGCTGGTGGTACTTTCTGTTTTCCTTTCTCCAAAACTGAAACAGAACCTTAGGCTAATAGTCATAAAACCTAATTCATTTCTCTTTCTCTCTTTTGATCCTCGAATGAGATAAAAATTAGGCCTCAGAAACTAAACTGTTTGTTACCTTTAACATGGAAAAATCATAACTTCATTATATTGGAGACAAAATATAAAAACAGGGTTTATTAGAAAAGGAATAGGCCTTATTTAACTACACCTGATCCTAACTAAAATAAGAGTCAATGGAACTCTTACAAGATCAGATAGTGTTCACAGATTTCAAAAACCTGTGAAATTTGAGTTTCTATAATTCAAAAATTTTCAAGTACAGAACATTTAAAAATGAAATGAAAGGCAATTTAATACAAAATTCAATAGCCGGCTTAATGAGCTACTTGATTTGCTTTCCTGTGTCATTGTTTTATCTAGTGTAAAATACTGGTAAAGAAAAGTTCTTAAGGAAAGGGAGAGAGGAAAATAAAAAAGTCTGTGTTTAAGATAAGTTAGCAAAATCAAGTAAGAGAGCCCACTAAGAACCGTAAAAGGAAACGATGGCTCTTTTTACTTTGTCAAAGTTCTGCATCTGCTCCCGGTTGGTGAGCCAGGATTCCATGTCCTGGGCACTCTGAATCACAAACGACTCGTAGTCGGCAAACATCTGGGTAAAGCGGTTAGCAAACACCTCTCGGAGCTGTACGTTGAGCTGGTAGTCCCTTAGCTCTGCCTCTTCACACTGCAGCTTCGAATCCTTTTCTTTTTCACCCAGAGAGGCAGAGAGGTCCATTTTTTCCACGGTCACACCGGTCCGCGTGGCCAGAGCCTGGAGCCGGGCTATGGTTTCGTTGCCCTTCAGGAACTCATACATGCTGATGCTATTCGTGGAGATGTTGCCATTCTTTTTGTCATTGACCAAGTCTTTCAGAACCAGATTCTTCAATCTGGTGGCACTCTCACTGCAGGGCAGGCTGCCCTCAGGAGGGATCCCAAACTGAAGAAGAACCTCAGAGAGTTCCTGGATAAAATCCACTTTATTGGGGAACTGTGGAAATTCTTCAGGCAACTCGATAAAATGGTTGTCAATATCCACAAAACACAAGTTAGCCTAAAAGAAGGGGGGAAAATGGTTTTAGAATAAAGGAATTTTAAGTTCTAAAATAGCCTTGCCAATTATTAGAAACAAAATCACAAATTACACAGCCTTTTATGTTAACCTTCTCATGGTTAAGGACTTTTAATTCTTTAAAAGGAAATCTGTGTTGCCAGCAGTTTCCCCTTATGTGAGTGTTCTATGCCATATTTAATAGAAACAAATAATTTTCCTGGGTCTCATCAATTTATTATAATCAAGACATGCTTCTGTAATACACGGCATCCATTAGGTATTCACAAGTGAGTAAAGGTGTAAAGACTGATAGTAAGTACTTTACAAATCGAATGCACTGAGTGTGCTCACTGAATGAGCTTGAACTTTCTATGCTATTCCACTGCTCTAACACCATTTGTAATTTAGAAATAACAACAACTGCTAAAATTTAGCAGCTACAGTACTCCCTCCCGCCCCGAAAAAAATGGGATAAAATTAGCAATCCAAATTCACAGCAAACCCACACATTTTTACTTTATCCCAAATTAGCTTCAACCTCTTGGACAACAAAACCATTTCAGAAGTTATTAGATAAGAACAGGAGGCAGAGGGAGGTGGCAGAAGCAGTTCTTAAGAGAACAATAAATGATTAACCTTTGGATAATTAAGAGCTGACTCAGGATCCTGACATTTCTGAGTTGGGGAAAAGAGGAGATAGTAATCAGAGGAAATGTTTTTATGAGTTTGCTTCTACTCTAGGTTCTCAATAAAAAAAACTTTTAAATATTTTTCAAGTACATATGGAACATTCAAGGAGCCAAGCACTGCATAAAATTTTGATTATCTCTCAGGTACTTGATTATAAGTAGACTCCAAAATGGAATTTTACTTTTACTCTTCAGACCTTCTTAATCTGAACAAGGTTGTGAGTATAAAGGAAGACTGCAACCCTAGTCTGGGGAGGGAAGGGGCACATTAAACTGATCCTGACTGCATTAGGAGCTGAACACAGGGCATAGGGTGCAAGCCAACAAACAGAATAGGAAGCTTCATCTGTGTTTCCCTGTCTCCCTACCCAGACCCCCCCTCACCCCGCCCCAGGTCAGCCAGGGGAGAATTCACATGGTTCTCTGGTCCTGAATGCCGAGGAAAGGCGAAATGAGAGCCAACAGTTGGATCTCTGTTTTTCTCTTCGTGTTAGATACTGATGAGCAAGAAGTATAGCAAAGTTCCAAATCAAGCTCAAAACAAACTCAAGATATCCCCCACCTAAAAACAGAGAACCAACTTATGTGAACCAACTTAAGTTTCCCCTTATGTAACTTCTTCAAGTGTGGTGTAACCTTTGGATCTAACCCATTAGTTCTGCAGATGAAGAAACTGAGGCCCAAAAAGGTGGTTGACTTCCTGACACCTGTCTCAGATATGCATTCTCAACGGGCCTGGTGGTTTAAGGGATTTTTCCCTACATCTTTCCTCTTCTCCAATGTCAACAGTTTTCTCTACATGAAGTAGACCTTGAGTCACACATTTTGCTGAAGACAGTAGTGCTGTTGACAGCTTTCTTTAAAACCACATCTTTACATGTATTTTAGTCTCTAGAAAGCAGGCTATACTGAAAAGCTTACAGGGAGAAAGTAGGTCACCATAATTCAAATGAATGATTCAATATCTTTAAAATGGAAGAAAAAATCCACTAACTTGCTAATCTAAATGTTAACCAGCAACCTCGCACCACTTACATTTTGTACTGCTTCCATTTAATGCCTTCCTGCTATCCTTTTTAATCCCTCACCTTCTCCTAGGAAAAGAAAAAGTGATGCATTTTGGGAAATTTTAAAGCTTGTTATGCTCATGTCATCACTGCTGAGCTGAAAGTGTGTGGCAAGGTGGGTGTTCCAGCACCACGGCTACTGGCCTGGCTCTGTGTTCCCATGAGACTCTCTGTGAATGGAGAGAAGAGCCCAAGTTGGGGCTTTGATTATCACAGAGTAGAAATGGGAAATGTGAACTTTCGTTATAAAAATGTATTGAAGCGCCCTAGCTGGTTTGGCTCAGTGGATAGAGTGTCAGCCTGCGGACTGAAGGGTACCGGGTTCGATTCCGGTCAAGGGCACATGCCTGGGTTGCAGGCTTGATCCCCAATAGGGGGCATACAGAGGGTAGGTGATTGGTGATTTTCATCATTGATGTTTCTATCTTTCTCTCCTCCCTTCCTCTCTGAATCAATAAATATATATATTTTTTAAAAGTGAGGTGCCATCCTATGCAATTATTCCTCAGTGCTATATCCTTCCACCACCATCCCCCACCCCCAGAAAAAACAATACAACAAATGGCTCCCTGTACCCATCATTTGGAATCATGGGGAAAGTGAGTGGGTGGTTAATTCTAAGTCTATGTAGTTACATCAGTCAACTAACAACTAAAATCATACGTTCTTAAAATAACCATTTCGTAAACATTTTCACAACTATTCTAAGAAGCCTTGTTATTTTTAGTTATTATTTTATTTTACAGTTTCCAGAAAAAGGTGGGGGGTGGTTAGTGTATTAACCAGTAAGTACTTTTTTAAATGGCTATTTTTATACCTATTTCCTCCCGAAATTATGTGAAGTACATTATTTCATCTCATTGTAAAATGATACCAGAGCAAAGTGATATACTTTCTTCTGAAAGCCATGTACTAATTTATACTTTCTATACAGAAGCACTGCTATTGTCACAGCTGATGCAAGTAATTTCATATTATTCTACTCTATGAATAGATAGGTATGTATATTTATTGAATAGTGTTGATTTAATGAATAAAAAATTAGAAAATCACAGATATTACTATAAAACTTACAAAATTTTTTAAGTTTATCTTTAGAGTGAAAGGATACACAGAGACAGAAAGATTTCCCAACTACATCAAGGCAGTATTTTTTTAAAAATATATCTTTACTAGAGGCCCGGTGCACAAAAATTTGTGCACTCGGGGGAAGGGGGAGGGTCCCTCAGCCCGGCCTGTGCCCTCTAGCAGTCTGGGACCCCTCGGGAGATAACGACCTGCTGGTTTAGGCCTGCTCCCGGGTGGCAGAGGGCAGGCCCAATCCCTAGGTGCAGCCCCTGGTCGGGCTCAGAGCAGGGCCGATTGGGGAGTTGGGGCGCCGCCCCCTGTCATGCACAGAGCAAGGCAGATCGGGAGGTTGCGATGCCACCCTCAGTAATGCTCAGGGTAGGGCCGATTGGGGGGTTGGGGCACCGCCCCCGGTCACACCCAAGGCAGGGTCGATGGGGAGGTTGCGGTGCCACCCCCTGTCACGCACAGAGCAGGGCCAATCGGGGTGGGGGCACTGCCCCCTGTCACTCACAGAGTAGGGCCGATAGGGGAGTTGGGGCACTGCCCCCTGTCATGCACAGAGCAGTGCCCATCAGGGGGGTTGGGGCTCTGTACCCTGTCATGCACAGAGCAAGGCCCATCAGGGGGTTGAGGAGCTCCCCCTGTCACTCACAGAGTAGGGCCGATAGGGGAGTTAGGGCACCGCCCCCTGTCACACACAGAGCAGGACCCATCAGGGGGTTGGGGAGCTGCCTTCTATCACCCACAGAGCAGGGCCGATCAGGGGGTTGGGGCGCCTCCACTCTCACACTCAGGCAGGGCTTATGGGGAGGTTATGGCTCTACCCCATCACACACAGAGCAGGGCCCGTTGGGAGGGGGGGGTTGGGGCGCCGCCCTCTATCACCCACAGAGCAGGGCTGATCAAGGGGTTGGGGCGCCGCCACTCTCACACTCAGGGCAGGGCTGATGGGGAGGTTATGGCTCTACCCCGTCACACACAGAGCAGGGCCCGTGGGGTGGGGGTGGGGAGTTGGGGCGCCACACCTTGTCACACACACAGTGGCAGGGCGATCAGGGGGTTGGGGAGATCTCCCCATCAGGCACAGAGCAGGGCTGATCAGGGGTTTGGGGCCCCTTCCACTGTCAGGAACAGAGCAGGTACGATAGGGAGGTTGTGGCCCCGCCCCCTGTCACACACAGAGCCACAGGGCTATCAGGGGATTTGGGCGCTGCCCCCTGTCATGCTGATCCCAGTGCCGGGAGGCCTCTCAGCTCCGCTGATCCCAGTGCTGGGAGGCATATTACCCTTTTACTATATAGAATAGAGGCCTGGTGCATGGGTGGGGCTGGCTGGTTTGCCCTGAAGGGTGTCCTGGATCAGGGTGGGGGTCCCCACTGGGGTGCCTGGCCAGTCTGGATGAGGGGATGATGGCTGTTTGCAGCTGGTCACACACCCTTCAGGGTGGGGGTCCCCACTGGGGTGCCTGGCCAGCCTGGGTGAGGGGATGATGGCTGTTTGCAGCTGGTCACACACCCTTCAGGGTGGGTGTCCCCACTGGGGTTCCTGGCCAATCTGGATGAGGGGCTGAGGGCTGTTTTCAGGCTGGGACTGAAGCTCCCAACTACTTCTTTTTTTATTTTTTTTATTTTTTATTCTGGGCCAGTTTTAGCCTGGCTCCAGCCCTGAGGCTTCCGCTTCTGAAAGCAGGTATCTGGTTTCTTTCGGTTCTACAATCGAAACTCTGTATCAACTCCAACTCTGAGACCCCAGCTCCCTGAAAGCTGGTTTCTGGGTGTGTTTTTTTAGCTTCTATTTGTTACTATGTTTCTTAAACTGCAGGCTGAGAGGCCGGCAAGGCAGGCGGGGAACATTGCAGTCCTCCGTCACTGAAGCAAGCAAGCCTCATGTTCAGTTTAAGCTTCCTGGCTGCCGACCGCCATCTTGGCTGACAGTTAATTTGCATATCGCCCCTGATTAGCCAATGGGAAGGGTAGCGGTCGTACGCCAATTACCATGTTTCTATTTTATTAGATAAGGATTGGCTTCAAAGAGGAAGGGAGAGGGAGACAGAAACATCAATGATGAGAGAGAATCATTGATTGGTTGCCTCCTGCATGCCCCTTACTGGGGATCGAGCCTACAACCTGGCATGTGCCTGGCATGTGCCCTT
This sequence comes from Myotis daubentonii, assembly GCF_963259705.1. Lineage (NCBI taxonomy): Eukaryota > Metazoa > Chordata > Mammalia > Chiroptera > Vespertilionidae > Myotis > Myotis daubentonii. Next base: position 39,421,557 of record NC_081841.1, read on the forward strand.
GACCAGAATCGAACCCGGGATCCTTCAGCCCACAGGCCGACACTCTATCCACTAAGCCAAACCAGCTAGGGCGGTAGTATCTTAAAATCCTCAACAATTATTACTCATGCAAAAAATGGAATGATAATATTTACATATAAACAAAGGATCTCATAAAATATCATCTGAGTAACATACAAATAGACCAGATACTCAAGAAACTAAAACAGGTCACTGTTTAAGACTTTAAAACAAAATTCATTTGGCCAATCTATTTCTTTTTCCTTGAAAATTTAAAGGAGTTACGTCTTTAAGCCATCACGATACTGAGATCAATTTAATAAGGGAGAAAACAAGAGCATTCAGGTAACAAAAAAAAGAGGTATAATAAGGAGGCAAAAGCAGAAAGCATACAATAAAGCTTAAAAAGACCACAACAGTCTGCATGTGTGTTTTACATGATCTGAATCATGCTTACTTTCCCAGGAACAACAATGCTAATTTTGGTAGGAAAACGTTCATTATAATAAAGTAAGCAATGGATGATTACAGGAATCAATACTGAGTATAATGGCTGCAGCTTAGTGTGTTATTTTTAAATTCACTTATTAAAATGAGACATTCTATGGGAAATAAGAAAAAAGGTGAAGCACAGCACAAAAGATTCATTAAGAAAGGTGCTAATTAAATAGATAATAACGTAATTAACCATTTTATGTTTTTTAATAGGCCATGGCATTCTTATCGATATTTCATTTCAAAGGCTTAACACTGTAATTCTGAGGACCCTAAACAACAGCTAAAAACCAGATTTAAAATGCTTTCAAAAGTTCCTGTTTACTTTCTCCTTTAACAACATTTGAAAATATAACCCACAGAAAGCACAGTAACCTTAAGGGGCCTAAAAACTAGGGGTTAGAATTCTTATCTCTACCACCTAGCTAAACTGACATTTAGAAAAAGTTGATAACTAGCCTTAGGCCAGAAAACAACGAATACTAAAGTATTTGATATTTCCATTATCCCCAGCTTGCTGAAAGATGTTACTTTTCATTTGATGGAGGTCAAGAATCAAATTCGCCTCGTTTAATACAATGATTTCAAAGGATGTTAAAATTGGGCTGCATTGTTTTAGAAACAAAATGTATAATGTGAATGGGGAAAAGGGAAGAAAATGTCATTAGAATAATATAGCAATTAAGTAACATGACCATTGTTCCATCTTCACAAATTTATATGCCATCGTCCTGCTGTGCACCAGGTTCAATTAACTACTGTCACAGTAACCACCAGGAGTCAGGGCCTGCAGTCTCTAGCTCTGCCCGAAACCTACTTGGGAGATTCAGAACAGAGACAGGGTTTGGACAATGGCAATACTATCTAAGGGAAGTATCCCTGACCTAAATCAACAAACAGCAAATGCTCCATCATTCATGATAACTTTTACCTCTTGAGGAAGTTCTAGTTTAGAACGGTCAGTTCCTTCTTTTGACTGAAGACCCATCAGATAAGGGACAGGAGCATCAAGAAAATGTAGCAGAGAAGCAGGGAGGATGGGCACATACACATGCTGCCACTGAAATGGGAACAAGAGTGTGGTGATGCCTTCCGCCACCGTCATCAGGCGTTGGTAATCTGCACAGAACAAGGAAAAATGGAGGGGAAGAGTCCAAGTAAAAACATAGTCACGGCATTGAGCTCGAAAATACCAATTTCCAAAAAAATTCTTGTGCTAATAAATAAAAGCTTTCTTTATGACCAGACAGAAAATAGGTCATTTCTATCCCACCATAATTAAAGAGTTAAATGGTTTCATTTGAATGGTTTTAAGAGAGGATGGGTAGGTGGGAAACATCATCATACTCTTTGCTTCTGAAATCACCGGTATGTGAATTTACTTAAAATGCGGAGGAAACAAGAACTAAGTAAACTGCTCTTGGCACTTCTCCCATTAAAAGTGTACCAGAATACAGCTATTGATCACTTCTTGTATACACGTACATCTACACAATCGCCAAATTCAGAGGCTTTTATTTCTTGTATATATAATTATCCAGATTACATTTTTATTAAACTTCATTTTGTAAGTACAAGAAATCAACAGATATATACATTCATAGTCACACTTTCTATATTTCACCCCCAACTATAGAACTATGAAATCTGGGGACAAAGTGAAAAGTTACCAGAAAATTAAAGGTTGGTTTTTTATTTTATTTTATTGTGTTTTGTTTACATGAACTAATTTATCAAAACTAAAAACTGTCTACAATATTAAAGGATCCTTTCTCCCCAGTTCTGAGATATAGCTGACATATAAGACTCTATTAGTTTTATAAGTACATGGTGATTTGATGTGTGTATATATTGCAAAATGATTATCATAAGTTTAGTTAATATCACCTCACATAATTACAAATAAACTATCCTTTTAAACCACTCTGTCATCGATGCTTTATACAAGCTTTATTAAAATGCAAGGTTAAAGACAAAGAGAATCCTAAAAACAGCAAGAGAAAAGCAGTTACCTATAAGGGAGTTCCCATAAGACTGTCACCTGATTTCTCAACAGAAACTATGCAGGCCAGAAGGAAGTGGCACGAAATATTCAAAGTGATGAGAAGCAAGGACCTATAACCAAGATTACTCTATCCAACAAAGCTATCATTTTGAATTGAAGGATAGATAAAGAGCTTCCCAGATAAGAAAAAGGTAAAGGAGTTCATCATCACCAAACCAGTATTATATGAAATATTGAAAGGTCTTCTTTAAGAAGAAGAAGAAAAAGAACAGTAAAATGGCAACAGATATCTACCTATCAACAATTGAACCTGAAAAACAAAATAAATGAACAAGCAGACTAGAAACAGATTCACAGATAGAGAGAAAACTGACAGTTGCCAGATGGGATGGGGGTGGTAGGGATGGGTAAAAGGGGTGAAGGGATAAGAACTACAAATCTGTAGTTACAGAATGGTCATGGTGAAATAAAGTATAGGGAATATAGTCAATAATATTGTAGTAAATGTGTATGGTGTTAGATGGGTATGAGATTTATTGGGATGATCATTTAATAAGTTATACAATGTTTAATCACTGGGGTGTACACCTGAAACTAATATAATATTGTATGTCAACTGCAATTGAAAAATAAAAAAATGATTTAAAAAAAGATATACTTAATAATCATTTATTCTGTCAATGCTCTTCAGTCAAAAACCCCAAGAACACACCTGTGTTTGAGTAGTTGGGTTTATGTATTACTCATTGCAGAGCAGAAGGATTCACACCCTGGAGAACTGCAGGATGTCTTAGTAAGAGGTGTAGAGACACCTCTTATAGGATCTGGGCTTTGCTGGGTAATTTTGGCCTGGGTCTAGGAAGTAGTAGAGACTTGCTTTGACTTGGATGCTGTCAGAAGTCAGGACAATTCTATCACTGGGAATCTAGTAACTCTGATCTATGGGAAGGGAGACTGAAGTGGGGGACAAAGCTGTGACTGGTAAGGAAATGAAGGAGCATTTACTAATTTAGCAAGAGAGGAGGATGCTTGGTATTTTGAGGGTTGCACAGTGGCCTTGTTTAAAGTGGATGTTCTTATGGGACCATTCAGGTTCCGTAGGAGCACATGGCTTAGTTGTGAGCATCTGATCAGTTTGCAGTAACAGTGAGGCCTACCTGTGAGAGCTAGATCAGTTCCTGGGCGTCAGGCACTGCTTTTTTATTTCTTTCTTGATTCTATGTCAGACACAGTGAAAGGCTCTGGGTTTAAAGCAGTCAGCTCCTGTACCAGTGACCTATTTATTGCCTCTCAGCTCCAAGTTCACTGAGTACACGGCCTATGACAATGGGCCTGTAAGCATTTCTTCTACAGTGAGCACATGCTGCGTCTCAGCAGTAGAGGGCACTGCAGGAGGAAGGGGTTTCTTCTCGGTTCAGAGTGCAGCGTTGTGTTTGTTATTGCTCCTGTTGCATGTTGATCAGTAGTGCCGACATGTGAGGTACACAGCTGGTGGCACATTTCCCCAGCCACATGCCCCAAGTAGGCTGTCTCAGAGATGGGCCAGTGGTCACCTTCACATGACTCTCCGTACACGAATACTGCACACTCAGCTCTCACACCCACAGTGGCGCCCTGACACCACTGTATGCCTGCCTGCTCACCACCCACAGCTCACTGGTGCCTGGGAAATGGTTTTCTACTTGCTCGACGTTTGAGGACCAGCTCAGGCCTAGGCAACCCATTGACCTTCTCTACCATCTAACGACCTGCAACCACTCCTTCTTCAACGAGGAATGAACCTCAGTCTTGGGAAGTGGAGCCTCCCCTTCCAACTTTGTCATTCCTAAGGTACCCACCCTTTAGCGTTTCCTTCAAGTCTTTATAGTTGCTTTCCTAGTTAGTATAGCTTAATAATTCTTCATACTACACTCCTTTGTTTAAATTATTGTGTGGTTTAATCTGTCTACTGATTGGACTTAGGCTGAAAGGCAGAGGATTTTAAGCAGTTGAATCAAACCCCTAACAGCGTGGCAGCTACTTTATTTACGGTTGATGGAAAAAATGTTCAGTGTCATAGAAAACACAAATTCTTAAATAATGGAAACTAGAACCCGAGGCTATTTTCTTGCTTTGACTATGAAAAATTTACACATGGGAAGTGAAAATCCATTTTCCCCTCTTTTACTAGACACTGAGAGACTGGTACCAGTATATGATTTATTGTTCCTTCACCAGACAGTAGATCCTCTTGCATAAAGCTAGGACCCAAAGAGAATAAAAACCTCAGGGAAAAGAGAGCAAGACAGGAAAAACAAACAAAATGATACGACACATACACAAAAGACCCTGTACCGCCCAGGAAAGCTGTCTGCCCTGCCTTGGCTCTGGGAGGAAAAGAAAAAGAGCCTGCCTAAGATTTCCTCCTGTCTCCTGGCCAGCTTTCAAGCATGTTTGGAACCCAAACTTATGCTACCGGCATATCCCAAAGAAACACTAAGCTGAAATTTTTAATTTCAAGGAAACTCGTGTTGCCAGTGAACTCAGATGCCCGGTGAAAGAAAAAACAGAAAGCCTTCATGGAGGAATATATCCTCGATACACAACCCATCAATCAAATACTGAAGCTTATCTGAGCAAGAATATAAAATATGTATGTTTTATGCTTAAGGAAATTAAAGGAAGCACTAAGGACTAAAGACTGTTTATAGGGCCACAGAGATTAAAATGTCAAAGGAAGGGTTAAGTGCAAATTAGTTCCAGGCAACAAAGAGAATCACCTGGGAGACAGATATGGGGAAATCACCCAGGATGCAGCACAGAGACAGAGGCAGAAAAAGAGGCTGAGAGATATGGGAGACGGAGCAAGACTGATCTCCATGCTTTATTCATGTTTCAGAAAGATTTCTTTTTAAAAGAGGAATGGAAGCAATGTTTAGAAAAATGGTTGAGAATTTTCCAAAACTTGGGTTGATGCAGTACCCACCGCTAACTCTGGGATGGTCACAGACGGCTCGCTACGATCCAGACACACAGCAGGTGATCCCTGAGGGAACAGCCAGCCTGGTGGACGGGATGAAAGCTACTGCAAAGTCTGTTTATCCTGAGAAGGGGGACTGCCAACTTCCCCTACAAATGCCAAGTGCAACACCCCGGAGGAAGCAGTTGATATGATTCATACGTAAGCTGTATGGAATTGGCTTTATGATAATTAGGATATTCACCCACTGAATATGTTCATTATTCGGGTCATGATAAATAGTGCAACGGCACCCGTGTAACTTTACTGCCACAAAATAGGTCAGATTTGCTGTCTCAGCTTCCCCTCATGAATCTTACTGATGCTAATAAAAACATTAGATTATTTAACAAGAAAATGCCAAGAGGCAGGGGAGAGAGTTCAGGGACCCATCCCCAGCAGAGTGGAAATGTTTAAACAGTTATTAAGAAATCAGGTGAATAAAGCAAACATTGATAGGAGCAAATCAAAGAGGAAAAAGGGAAGTGTCAAGAAACTCATCCCAGCAGGGTGGAAATCTTTAGAGGGTTAAGAAATTGGATGAGCCGAAACCGGTTTGGCTCAGTGGATAGAGCGTCAGCCTGCGGACTGAAAGGTCCCAGGTTCGATTCCGGTCAAGGGCATGTACCGGGGTTGCGGGCATATCCCCAGTAGAAGATGTGCAGGAGGCAGCTGATCGATGTTTCTCTCTCATCGATGTTTCTAACTCTCTATCTCTCTCCCCTCCTCTCTGTAAAAAATCAATAAAATATATTTAAAAAAAAAAAAGAAATTGGATGAGCTGTGGCCGGATGGCTCAGTTGGTTGGAGCGTCGTCCTGTACACCACATGGTTCTTGTTTCGACTCCAGTCAGGGCACATACCTAGGTTGCAGGTTTGATCCGTGGTTGGGGCATATACGGGAGGTAATTGATCATTGTTTCTCTCTCACATCAATGTTTCTCTCTCTCTCCCTTCCTTTCTCTCTAAAATCAATAAACATCCTTGGGTGAGGATTAAAAAATAAAAATAAAAAAAGAAATGGGATGAATAAAACAAACATTGATGTGGTTGAAACAAAGGTCTTAATAGACTCATAGAACACTACTATAGGGTGTCCCAAAATTCATGCAAGAAGTAATTTTGATAGAAAACACAGGTTTATAATTAAAAATTGTAAATTTTTTATTGATTCATAAAGTATACAGTATAGGGTTATGTATGGAATAGCACATCGGGTAAATGGCCTCCACGGCTTTGCTGGCACATACGCAAAGCCATGGTCTTCATTGGTCTTCATTGTCCCTGCTCCTGGGCCATAATTGGTACTTGGTAATGCTTATCAAATTGAAGGGATTGAAATCAAAGGGCAACAGATATTAGAATCTGATTCAATAAACCAAGTAAAATTAGGCTTTTATTTTTGTTGTTGTTGTTAATGCTCACGCAAAATTCAAATCTTGCGTGAATTTTGGAACACCCTATATATAAGATTGGGTAGACCAATGGGACCCCTACAAATCCCCCTGCATTAAAGGTCCCAAGCAAGTTCAGTCTAAATTTGGAGAAATTTTAAACATAGGGAGGGCAAAGATTCTAATGAGAAACCAGACCTGGAATGGCCTGGGGCAACAATCAGAGAGAGTAATCAAAATAGTGACTGACAAAAGGATCAGGGTCTCTTAGCTCAACCCCCTGCTGGGAACTTAAAAGCCAAATGCATAAAGCGGGTAAAATAGTGGGAGGGGGTGGGGGGCGAGGAGAACAATGGTGGGTAAAATAGTGGGAGGCAGGGAGCTCTGAGATGTTTCTGGGACTCCCCGCATGCACTACGCTACCAAAACCCTTTGGTGAAGTAACGCAGGCTACAATTACTTTGATAGAATATTAAAATGTTAAGGTCGATAGGATTAAGGTGGAAGTTTAGGTGAAAACTGGAATGTTTAAACAGCGTTTATGGGAATGTTTTATGGGAATGGATATTATGTCTAAATGGGAACGCTTCCCCCGGAGGTAGAACAGAGGCATGTAAATCACCCTTCGAGCAATGTTAATTGGACATGCTAAATGGAAATAAGACTGCCTGGGCTGCAGATATAGGAAAGAAGCTGGGGTGTTGGTACAAACTGTTCAGTAGCCCCATGCGGAGCACACACTGGGACGCATGGCAACAGCCTGTGAGCATCTCCCGGTGACAATTTTAGGGATGTTGGACGAAAGATTTGTCATTTGAGAGGCAATTACTAGCTTGCTATTGAACATTAATCTAAACTGTCCCTATGACTGAGAGACATAAAATAATCTTGAAACCTGAATAACCATGATGTCAAGAAAAACACTCCCAATGAGGGAAGGCAATGCTCAGAAGAGTTCCATAATAAAATGGAAATGGTTTATATTGGATTCCTGTCACAAGAAGCATGCGAGGAGCTACAACCAGGAGCCGCCTTCCCCACAGGACTGACTCTGGAACTGAGTGACGAGCTGCTAGATTCCATCATCACGTGGACAGTGCCTTATAAACACCTCTCAAATGACCAACAGAGAGCTGCTTGGTTGATGAATGACAGTTCCAAGCTGAATGAACAACACCCTGGTTGGAAGGCCACCACTGTGATCAAGGAAGGTAAAATCACATCAGCTCAGTGGGCTGACGTGCATGCTGTTTTCCTAGAAGTGATGGAAGAACTCAGCAATGGTAAAAGCACATATGTTTGGGGTTTTGGGTTTTTCTTACTGACTCACGGGCAATGGAAAACTGGACTTTAAAAGTATGCCTTATAAGGCACAGCCCTATGGGAATCATCCTGGCACGTTGCAGTTGGACATGCTGATGCCCCTCCCAGGTTCTGGAGGTGACTGGAACTACCAAGTGCACCTTCTGAAGTGGCCACCTGGATCCATGAAATGAGTAGACATGGGGGGCTACAGCAATGCAGAGATGAGTTGAATCTGGACATATTCCTCTTACACCCTCTGAGGCACAAAATGCCAAAACAGGAACTGTTTTGTCTACCAACAAGAGACAGAGACTACAGATGGCTCCGAGGAAGATTCCTGGGGGTGCCCTCCCCCCCCCCCCCACTGACTGGCAAGAGTATTATGGATGGTGGCAGCCCTGGGAGGGCGGGGGGCTATAAATGAGTCCTAACAGGAATAGACACTCATTCTGGATTTAGCTTTGCATTCTCGGTGGTAGATGCAAATGCTCAAAATACTGTGAGAGGATTGAAACAGAAGATACTCTACCAATTTAGGCTGGTGAGTTACATTTCTTCAGAGCAAGAGACAGACTGCACTTCACAGCACATAGCATTCAACAGCAGGCAAAGAGGTATCACATCAAATGGACATGCCATGTTGCTCATCATCCTCAGAGCCAGGTTTAATAGAGAACTGGACCAGCCAACTGAAACCCACTGTCTTAAAAGGGTGGAGATAAAGGCATGAAGAGCTGACTCACACGCCTTCATGTGTGTGTGCTCATACTCCACATAAAGGGGCTTAATGGCGGGTCCCCACTAGATAGATTCCTCTGTTTTTCTGGTGCACCTGGGGAAGGGGGATAGAGGGATGTTGGTATAATGACTATGGTTTTTGTCTTCCTCCCTATATTGCCTCAACTTTCTTTTTCCTACCTGATGCAGGCCAGGACTACAAGTGCCAGAAGCAAAGATGATTCCAAAGCAAGAACTACTTTCTTTCTTTTAAAATTGATTTCAGAGAGGAAGGGAGAGGGAGAGAGAGATAGAAACATCAATGATGAGAGAGAATCATTGATCGGCTGCCTCCTGCACAACCCACACTGGGGATCAAGCCCGCAACCTGGGCATGTGCCCTTGGCCGGAATTGAACCTGGGACCCTTCAGTCCGCAGGTTGACGCTCTATCCACTGAGCCAAACCAGCGAGGGCAGGAACTACTTTTGTAACTCTACTTTTAAACCTTTGTCAGAATTCCTCAGAGCCTGCCTGATCGGTCCAGCCTTCACCTCATCTGGCAAAACGGGGTTAACACTGAATGCAGCTGTATGGCCTAGTGGTAGAAACAGCCCATGTAACTTTACCCTATATGCACGGTAGTAAACCATAAAGACACTGAATTGGTACTTAACATCTTCCAAAAAGACCAGTTTACAGACAAGTTTTCTCAAGTAGACATGGGACAAATAATTCCAAGCTTACATAAACTCTTCTCCACTTTACCTTCCAGAGAAAAATAAACACTTTCCAACTCTTTCTATGAAGCCAGAATGACCTTAATACCAAAAACCAGACAAGATAGTACAAGCAATGAAAATTATAAACCAAATCATTAAAAAACACAGATGCAAAAAATTCTAATAAAAATATTATCAAATTAAATCAAGCATATATTAAAAAGGTAATAATACATCATGACAAAGTCAGATTTATTATAGGAATGTAAGGATGGAATATAGATTTTTCACCTTACTAAATGATTAAAAAGAGAAAAAAATGATCATCTTGATACACAAAGAGTATTCAATAAAATATAACACATGTCACAATTTTTAAAAACTGAAGAAACTAGAAATACAAGGAATTTCTTTAACCTGTTATGAGGTTATTTACTAAAAACATTACAGCAAATGTTACACTTCATAGTGAAACATGAGAAGCATCCTTTTTAAAATCAGGAAAAGACAAAAATGTCTGCTGCTATCAATTCCATTCTATACTGTACTGGAGGGCCTAGTTAGTACTGTAAGGCAAGAAAAAGAAATAAATGTGACAAAGATTGGAATAGAAGCAACAAAGCTGTCATTATTTGCACATTATAATCTACTTTACTTTATTTATTTATTTTTAAAAATATATTTTATTGATTTTTTACAGAGAGGAAGGGAGAGAGATAGAGAGTTAGAAACATCGATGAGAGAGAAACATCGATCAGCTGCCTCCTGCACATCTCCTACTGGGGATATGCCCGCAACCCAGGTACATGCCCTTGACCGGAATCGAACCTGGGACCTTTCAGTCCGCAGGCCGACGCTCTATCCACTGAGCCAAACCGGTTTCAGCTACTTTACTTTATAAAACTTTACTGACAGACTTTAAAGAAGATCCTTATAAATGGAGGCATATAACATTTTCATGGAAGGGAAGACTCAATATTGTAAATGTTAACTATCCCCAAACTGAATTCAATGCATTCAATAAAAAGATGGCGGTGAAGAGAATTGTCCTGTCAGATGCCAAGACTTACTGAAAAGCTATGGTAATTTAGCACTGAGACAGAAAGACTAGCAGAATAAACAGAAAGGCTAGAAATACGCTCTCACGTCAGGAACTTCCACGTCTGATGGAAGATTGGAGGGAGGAAGAATGTCTGCTCTCCCATAAATAGTTATAGATATTTCTAAAGTATTAAAATTGATCTTTTCCTCACTAAACAAAAATCAACTTCTTATAGAGATTAAGGCCTTAAATACTAAGTGTAACTTTAAAACATTTTTTTTAAAAATAGACTATTTTCATGATCTCAAAATTAGAGGACTTCTTAAATAAGGCAAAGTTAAGTCATGAGCTCAAAAAAATCGATAAATTTGAACTCATAAATATTAAGAGCATCTTAATTCATGAAACAGCCCCTAAAGGAAAATTAAGAGCCACAAATTGGAAAAAAATATAATGTGTTACACATAAATTGACAAAGGATTAGTTTCTTGAATATGTACAAAAATTATTTAAAAATGTCTTAATATTAAGATCCCTTTATCATCACAGAATAAAGCTAATAGTATAAAAATATTGGCCAAAGCTGATCATACTCTGCTGCTTTTAAAATACAGATCATAGGAACCCACTTTCTGCCATCAAAATATCAATTGTGGCCCTGGCTGGTTTGGCTCAGTGGATAGAGCGTCAGCCTGCGGACTCAAGGGTCCCGGGTTTGGTTCCGGTCAGGGGCATGTACCTTGGTTGCAGGCACATCCCCGGTGAGGGGTGTGCAGGAGACAGCTGATCGATGTTTCTCTCTCATTGATGTTTCTGGCTCTCTATTCCTCTCCCTTCCTCTCTGTAAAAAATCAATAAAATATATTTTTTTAAAAATTAAAATATCAATTGTGCCCTGGCCAGTGTGGCTCAGTTGGTTGAACAGCATCCTATGCACAAGAAGGTCGCCAGTTCAATTCCTGGTCAGGGCACATATCCAGGTTGTGGGTTTGATTACCGGTCCAGGTGCATGCAGTAGGCAACCAGTCGATGTTTCTCTTTCACGTCAATGTTTCTCTCTCTTCCTCTCCCTTCTTCTCTTTCTAAAAATCAATAAGAACTTATTTTTGCCCTAGCTGGTTTAGCTCAGTGGGTAGAGCGTCAACCTGTGGACTGAAAGGTCCTGGATTCAATTCCGGTCAAGGGTACATGCCCAGGTTGCGGGCTCTGTCCCCAATAGGGGGCGTGCAGAAGGCAGCCAATCAATGATTCTCATCATTGATGTTGCCATCTCTCTCTCCCTCTCCCTTCCTCTCTGAAATCAATAAAAATATATATTAAAAAACAAACAAACAAACCTATTTTTAAAAATGTATCAATTGTGCTTTTATGATTTATAAACTCCATAACCAATAAGCTATGGTGTTCAGTTCAGCATGGTCAGCAACTTGTGATTAGAAAATTCTCCCCTTTTTCTAGAAAACCTCAAGTAGCTTCTACTTCCTGACAAGGTTAAATTCACTCCCAACTTACAGGAGGGAGGGGATTGGAGAAGAGGGCTGTGTAGGCACCCAGGCAGGCAGTGCAGTACGGGCTGTGGGTAAGTGCTTCTTTCCATTGTGAAGAGTCAAAGGAGGGAAGCAAGGCCCAAAGATGTCCTGAGACTTTAGTTACTGGTGCCAAAAGTTAGACCCGGGTGTGTAGATTCCCCTACCTTTTATTCCCCCACTGTTCCTTCGAAAAGAGAACCATACTCCAATCTTCCCTGTCTTGCTCCAGGTACTTCCAGGTTGCAGAAGAAAGTGCTCTCTTCTGATCTGGGGTCCCAGAAAAGAGCTTTAACCTCCTGGGTGCGTGCTTTCTCCACCTAAAATCTCCAGCTAGTTACCACAGCAAAGTGACTGTGATGCACGCGCTCTCTAAGTAACAGTCTGAATCTTTTAAATGGGCTGTGACCAGAATTTCAAATCAGTCTAGAAAGACAATTTCATCACTGAAATGCATCTACTTTGATTCCCTTTGCAGTTTCGTGGTAATTTTCAGCACCTGCAATGTTTTAAAATTTCATGGCACAGCTTTATCCGCGAAGAAGAAATGAAGTATCAGATGTTATTAAAACCCCCTAACACAGTCAGGGAGAATGAAGGAGGGCACCAGAGCACAAATCAACATAATGACTCTTTTATTTCATTCGTTTAAATGAAATGTCTTTCTCTAATGGGAGAGACATTGTCAATATTAAAATGAGCATTTACGCAGAGCTTTCATTTTATACTCTGTAATTACTTAGCATGCTATCTACACTACAGACCTGCAGAATGTGTTTATAATTTAAAAATAACTTATTGAGACAGAGAAGGCAAGGTTAGGTGCAGTACCCAACACAGTGAACATGGTGGTTAAGTGCCCTGCAGAAAGGCTGGTCCGAGACCCATTTCTAGCTGCACCACATTATGTAACAGCTTGTATCCCTGAGCCTCCTCCTTGATAAAAGATGGATAACAGTATTAATTCACTGTTGAGAGGATTAAAGGTAGAGAATAAAACCAAAACGAATTCCTAACATACAGTGATTGCAGCGAATGATTATAAAATTATTGTGTGAGACTTTTTTTGTATGACACTCTTAAAAAAATATATATGTATATTTCTACAATCTCAAGAGTCACTCTTGTTCTAAACATAAGATCAAGTTACCAAAAAATATTCATTTGAGTACAAAAACATGCTCATAAGTAATCATTCTTCATCTGACACTGAAATAAATAGGTGGACATTAATCAACTATAACTTTTCAACAGACTCCATAAATCAGATGGGATAAGGTAATCAGAGCAGAAAGAAGAGCACTCGGACAGACCACAAGCAATGAGAGATACAGTGCTACTTCAAACAGGAGCTGTGATAACGGAAGGTTTTTTTCCTTAAAAAAAAAAGCATGACAGCCCTGCCAGCATGGCTCAGTGATTGAGCATTGACCTATGAGCCAGGAAGTCATGGGGTTCGATTCCCAGTTAGGGTGTATGCCTGGGTTTCGGGTTCAATCCCCAGTGGGGGGCGTGCAAGAGGCACTCAATCAATGATTCTCATCATTGATGTTTCTATCTCTCTCTCCCTCTTCCTTCCTCTCTGAAATCAACAAAAATATATTTTAAAGAAAAAAGCATGACATTTAGTATAAGAGAACATTTATTAGGTTCTCAACCCCGAAATAAAGGCCTTAACTTTTTAACAAAGTTATACCAGGTACTTTAAATGCAGTAATATATTAGACCCTCACAATTTAAGATATGCATAATTCAGAAAGGATTATGTAGGACTAATAAAACTAATAATGACAACAGCATTGACTGTCATAGAGTGAGCCAATTATGCTCAAACTATTTTGTACAGTTTTTCTTCTTTAGCCTTCACAATAAACCAGTGAGGAGAAGGAAAAAACAAATAGTCACCCCCCATAAAAATAAACTTAACACTCAGGAAGATTATGTAACTTGTCCATGGTTACAGTAAGTGACAGAGCAGAGATTTGAACCCAGGGCTGTTATGACTTCAAAAACCAATATTCTTTCTAACCAGAACATTAGGACACTGAACTATATGACCTTGCAAATGACCTGTATACCTAGGACCTAAAATTCTCTTTTCTAAGGGGTTACTACTACACTTGAGCATATTAAGCTCCAAGCACCTGCTCCTCCAGCAACTCTCTAATCCTTACTCCCTTCAGGGAATAAAGCAAGAAAGGAAGAAACAGAAAGGAAGGGAGAATCACTTCAGGTTAAATCTTTCAGACACAAAGGGGTGATCCTAGGTTATGGCGAGCACGAGAGCGCGAGGAAAGGGAAGAGCGCGGACTGGCTATTGGAGAAGAGCTTCCTGACAACAAGCACTGAGACGCTGGGACACATCATCAAAGAACATTACGTAGGATAAGCTGAAGAAAATACAACCCCGCGGACGGCTGTCAACACGCAAATCGTGTCAACAGACACACAAGATGGGGAAGGACAAAGATAGCCTGCTTGGCTCAGCCTCTCACTTATCATCTGAAATAGAAAAGAAAAACCGGAACGCGGCAAAACGAGCCTGACAGCGGCAGTCAGGAGGCTGCACTTCCGTTCTGCCTGAACACAAGTTAGCAAAACGCAAACCCAAATATCGGGGCCACATTCCTCAGAGGGCTCATCAGTGCACAGGGCCCATTTTACGCGCTCCCTCCATTCGTTCTCCATTAAGACACGGCATCTCCATTTCCTCGGCAAATCCCTATGCATACGGGCAAAAGAAAATGAAACCCACGCTGTGTTAGTTTCGTAAGTGTGTGTTGGGAGAACTCTGAGTGAAAAACATCCCCAAGGTACCAGTAACTTCGTTCTGGGATCAAGAACAAAACAAAAAGCCCCCGCATGAGTCTGGTGGAATCGTCAGACCCAGGAAAGTGCAGAGTTTCACAGCCGTACCCCTTCTCTCACCACATGGAATCACGCACAGGCAAAGACCCACAGCTGACTGCCTTAGGACAGCCATCCTCAACCCCGTGCCGAAAGTGTATTTAACAGATGCAATACCTGACGCTTTGGTCAGGAGCAATGACCTCTTTTCCCTTACCAGTGGTCCTCAGCCTTCTGGCCCTTTAAATACAGTTCCTCATGTTGTGACCCAACCATAAAATTATTTTCGTTACTACTTCGTAACTGTGATGTTGCTACGGTTATGAGTCGTCATGTAAATATCTGATATGCAGGATGGTCTTAGGCGACCCCTGTGAAAGGGTCATTCGACCGCCCAAGGGGTCGCGACCCACAGGTTGAGAACCGCTGCCTTAGACTGTCAAATAAAAAACTACAACAGTAACAACAGCCAATACAACAATAGCTGTCCTGTGTGAATGAATCAAAATTATACCTATTTTTTTGTCAGATCGGCAAAAAAAAGTTTTTTTGTTGTGCCACACAATTTTAATCAATATTTTATGTGCCACTAGGTGAAAAGGCTGAAAACCGCTGCCCTCGGGAGCTGCAGAGCCCTAACAATTTCGTTTCTCCCTTTCTACTGTCAGCTGAGTTGTGACGTGAGCCTTTACTGATCTGTAAAAAATGAAAAGTCTACATGTTCCTGGTAGTAACAGGACTCTCTGACTTTCATTATGAAAAGGAATGTTTCTTTTAGGATAATTATGTATTATCAGGACAGAGGGGGAGAGGGGGGATTTCCCATGAAAAAATAGGCTCAAGTCAGCCAAGTTACTGCTTTTGTATTCTTTCCTGCTATTCTCTACAGCACTGCCACCCTAAAGAGATGGAATGTCTCGGCCTCTGGTCCCACCGACACCTGTTCCTTTTACACAAAACAGCAAAGACTTCTGACCATCAGCTATTCGGTTCTAACAATACACCCCATGGAAACACAGCAACTGGGAGCATGAGTACTTGTTTCCGGGAGACTCAGAGTCTAGGCAAGACCTACCTTGTGAGTAGAGAAGGATCTGCATCTCTAGAAGAACGCAGGTGAACAGCTGCACCAGGTTCTCCAACCCCAGGAGCTCGAAGGCCTCTCGCAGAGGGTAATCGGAGAGGGGGAGTTCATTGGGCCCAGGTCTCTGGCATATGACGGGTTCATAAACACCATAAAATTTCAGCGATCTCCCTGGCGGTGGGAGGGGTACCTCATAGAGAATATTATGGATGTAGCTCTCCAGCGGCAAGGGTGGTGGCTGCTGCGAGGTAACTGCTCTGTAAAGCTGGAGGAGGAATTTCTTGCAGGCCTGCATGAAAGGCAGTGGTGTGATCAAACATATGCTTTTGGAAACATACAGGGTGTCTCTGCTGATGTCATATGAGTTGTATCGCTGGAGTTTCAAAAGGGAAGTTGTATCCCCCTCATCAATGCTGCTGGCCAGCGAGTCCATGCTGCAGGAGGAGGAGGCGTAGACGCTGCTGTAATGCTCGGCGTTGTGCATCTGGTAGAGCGTCTGCATAGCTGTGCAGATCTGCTTACTTGTAACTTCTTCATAAAAAGTGAGAACAAAACCGTAGGTGCGAGAACCATCTTCCCGCGTGATTATAAATGAATGGAACTGAGGGTCTCTGTTGTCAGTCTGTGTTCTGAAAGACAGCCCTTTCGGCATGCACAACTGTGGAGGAAGAGGGGAAGCATCAGAATGCAGTGCGCGAATAACTTCAAACCAGAAAAAGACAATGTTCGAGAACCTCTATCCCATCTTGTGACCTTCAGCAAATCATGTAACTCGGTGGTTCTCAACCTTGGCTGAACATTAGAATCACCTGGGAGTCTTTTTTAAATCCTGATTTCTGGGCCTCACCCTCCAGAAATTCTGCTTCTTTGTTATGGGGTGGGGTCACAACATTAGTAACAAAGAAACAGAGTTTATGGAGGTTGAGGCACAGAAATCAGGATTTAAAAAAGATTCCCAGGTGATTCTAATGTGCAGCCAAGGCTGAGAACCACTGATGTAACTTCTCTGAGCCAGTTTCTTTATCTAGAACATTTGCTACATCTGTGACTTGAAGACAAAATACTCAAGGGCACTTTACAGATATTTAATATTTAAGTACTATTTTTAGAGTAGTGATGATAAGGTTTCAAAGAAATAAGGAAATAGATGAAGGCTCACTTGATAAATATGGAATAATAAGTTATTTTATCTATTTTGAACAAAATGACACTTCATCCTTGAAAAATACACTTTGAAAGTGGAATGATTTTTGATTTACTGAAGCTGACGGGAGGAACCAGTCATTTCAGATTATTTCCAGTAGAGATTGTGCTCTGGGTCTTGGGAACTACTCAAGGACTCAGTCAAATTTGGGAATAAATTACTGGAGGAGTTAAAGATGTTATATTTAAGATACTTAAAATGCACAAGAAATTAGAATTGAGTCTTTGAAATTCTTCTAAAAATATTTTAAGTAAAAGAAATGAAACAAATTACAGAAAATTTGAAATACACTAAGAAAAACAGAACTTATAATTCAACTACTCAAACAGAATCATTAATTTTTATATATTCCTTTTTACTTTTATATTCCAATATGCTTTCTGCATAGAAATAATTTTATCATACATTTTTACATTATATTTTTCTTTCCTTTTTTCAGGCTTGATCACTGATGTGGGTAAAAGTGAGAAGTTCCCCCAAATCCATCCCCACATTACCAAGAAAACACAATTTGCCTGAAAAGTTACCTGTACTTTGGTCAAACTGTCAACAAACACTTGCTAACTGCCTTTATGAGCGAGGCCCTCGATGGTGACAGGGTGGTGAGAGAGACAGACACAAGTCAGTACCTGCTCCTGTGGAGCTTCTAGTCCAGTAAGAATGACAGATGATTAAAAAAAAAACATAAACAATAAAGTATGAGAAGTACTATAACAGGGTCAACACAGGCTGTTATGAAAAAAAAAAAGCAGCAGCAGGACATAAATGAGAAAAGGGGTAGAGGAGGAAGAAAGAAGAAAAAGGAAGAAGAAGGAGGAGGAAGAGGAGAAAGGGGGGGGGAGAGGAGGGGGAGGGGGAGGAGAAGAAGAAAAACTAGGCAGAAACCTAAGCATAAGTACAGGTGTTAGTGAGATAAGGAGGCAGAAAGGACAACAGATGCAAAAGCTCAGAAGACAGAAGACAGAAGTCTGAGGAACTGAAAGTCATTGTGGGTGGGGAACAGGATGCAAGGTGAGGGGAGGGGAGAGAGGACGCAGGAGAAATAATTAGGGGCTGGGCCATGAAGGGCTTTGGTGAGTCACATTAGAAGTCTGGAGAGGGCAACGGAAGCCTCTGAAGGTTTATAGCAGGAGGGGACAGAATTAGATGTGCCTCTGGGCTCATCAACCTTCCTGCGCGGAAAGGCAGCGGTTTTCAAAGGGGTCCCAAGGAGGTGGCAAGAACGCCTCAGAACCTTGGGGTCATCTCTGTCTTCTCTCTCGCTCACACCATTATCCAGTCCATCAACAAAGACCACTAATGCTACCTTCAAAAATATATTCAGAAACGAACTAGCTCGTTCTATCTTCACTCTTACTACTCTAAGTCACATCTTCTCTTGCCTGGTGACTATTTAACATTCTGCTAACCTGTCTCCTGCTTTTGCCTTTGTCCCCCATAATCTAGTCCCCATATGTAGCTAAAGTGATCCTTAAAAATGTTACATTTTGTCACACTTCTCAAAACCCTGCAATGGCCTCTCATCTCGCTAAAAACTGCAATCCTGCCCCACATGACTTGGCCCCAACAACTTCTCTGCCTTCATCTCCCACTGCTCTCTAGCTCACCTACTCTGCTCCAGCAACACTAGCCAGATTGCTGTTCTGTGACACACCCAGCCTGCTTTTGCCAAAATTTGCTATTCCCTCTGGCTGCAATCATCTTCCCCTAGGTATCCACATGGTTTGTCCCTGTAGCAGATTGTATTTCTAAAAACGGCTCTCAATTTTTTCTAGTTCCACATGCTCTTCCAGAACCTTGCCACTCTCCCAGCAAGTCTGGGTGGGCCGTTGAGAGTGCCAACATCAAGGACCCACCGACGTTTTTTGTAAAGATTCAGATGAATATTTTAGGGTCTTCAGGCCACATGGACTTTGTTACAATGACTCTACCACTGTAGTGTGAAAGCAGCTGTTGACAAGATAAAGGAATGGGTAAGACTTTGAGAAGGGCCGAAACCGGTTTGGCTCAGTGGATAGAGCGTCGGCCTGCAGACTGAAAGGTCCCAGGTTCGATTCCGGTCAAGGGCATGTACCTGGGTTGCGGGCACATCCCCAGTAGGAGATGTGCAGGAGGCAGCTGATCGGTGTTTCTCTCTCATCGATGTTTCTAACTCTCTATCTCTCCCTTCCTCTCTGTAAAAAAAAAAAAAAAGAGAGACTTTGAGAAGGGCAACCCTGCCAAACCCTATCTAAACTGTTGATTTATAAGCAAAATAATAATCCTGTTTTAAATCAACAAGCTACAGCCTTTTGGCCTGTAAGTAAAATGTTACTGGAACACCATCACATTTATCCAGTCCAGCACTCTCTATGGCTGCTTCTGCACGACCATCTCTCTCTCCCTCTCTCTTTCTCTCTGAAATCAATAAAATAAATATATATATACATACATACACACACATATTTTTTTTTTTAAAGATTGTAGGAAGAATAATTTGAATCACTCTAGGCCCAGGCTAAACTCAAGCTTGTTTAGCATAATGCATGGCACATTTGTTGAATGAATAAGAAAAATAAATTAATGAACAAGAAAACAAACAAAGACAATAGCTGGGGAGAACAGGACCAGACCGACTTCATCTCCTGATTCAGTCTGTAGTTATCTTTTTACCTCAAGTAGGCCATAAAGAAACATAGTGACCTCTAAAGTCAACGTCAAGATTTAATTTAATCAATAGGCTTTCCTGACACCAGAAACCACAAAATTACAGCTTGAACTGTTCTTGAACAACTGCCAAATATTCCCTTAAGGGTTTGTAGCTTTCTTGAGCAGACAGTCAAACATTTATAGAGAAAGCTTGCCAGAAGTTGTGCTCAAAGTAAAGAATGACTTTCTTATGCTACATATAACAGATGTTAAGAATTCTTAAATTCTCTTCCTACAAAAAAAAAGTAAGAATTATATTTCTAATCTGAGAACCATGAACTAGAAAATGCTATTGCTTTTTCATTTTTAAAAGTAAGAATTGTTGCCCGGCCGGCGTGGGTCAGTGGTTGAGTGTCGACCTATGAACCAGGAGGTCATGGTTCCATTCCCAGTCAGGGCACATGCCTGGGTTGCGGGCTTGATCCCCAGT
Source organism: Myotis daubentonii (assembly GCF_963259705.1). NCBI lineage: Eukaryota > Metazoa > Chordata > Mammalia > Chiroptera > Vespertilionidae > Myotis > Myotis daubentonii. The sequence goes on from NC_081841.1 coordinate 39,442,013, forward strand.
GGGAAACTGGGGGGGTGGGGGGAGGAGCTAGCCGATCAATGACTCTCATCATTGATGTTTCTATCTCTCTCTCCCTCTCCCTTCCTCTCTGAAATCAATAAACAAAATATTTTTTAAGTAAGAATTATTATATGAATTGTCAGGTTTCTTTATTGAAATTTTTAACTTATTTATTGATGAGAGAGAGAGAGAGAGAGAGAGAGAGAGAGAGAGAGAGATTGAATAAGTCATTATTCCACTTATTTAAGCATTCATTGGCTGATTCCTATACCTGCCCTGACCGGGGATGGAACCTACAACCTTAATGCATCGGGACTCTAATCAACTGAACTATCCAGCCAGGACATCAGGTACATGTTTCAGAAAATCTGAGATAGAAATCAAGATACTCACTATGGCATTCAACAATCTCTTGTTACTCCCTAATATTGATATATACTAACAATACCCCCTGCCCCATACCACTCTCGCATAATAAAACAACTATTGCCCAGATTGCCACTGGAAATCAAAATTAATTTAGCAAAAATGGGCTCACAATGTTGTGTACATCTCCTGGTTTGATTGACCAAATGTCCTTATTGTCCCTCTGGACTCTTTAGGAAGTTTGGCTAGAATTTGAGTAATTCCTCTTTCTCTTTTCCATCATTCTATGATTCCTATGCCCTCTCTCTTATTACCCAAATAAAAGAGAAATTACTCAGAAAACTCTGAAAGAGTTGGTCAGTTTGCTTTGCTTCCTACTTTCCTCCTTTAATATTATTTTATAACATGTATTGCATTAGACCTTAATAACTGAAAGACAAGTATAAAAATAATTCCTACCTCAGGGAGCTCACAGTCTAACAGGAAAAACAGGCACAGTGTAAACCAACAGTTACAAAATGATGTGATCAGTGCTGCTATGGAGTATGTTCACGATTTATAGAAATAGAGAAGAGAGAACACCTAACTACGGCTTAAGGGACGGTTTTGCACTAGAGATGACATCTGAATAGACAAGGATGGGGAAGGGAAGTATTGTAAGCAAGTAAACTTTCCTTCATTTACTCAGTGATGTGAATCCCTACTATGTGCAAAGTGAGGGACATAGCAATGAATGAAAGTGTTCCTGGCCTAGTGGTGAGATGCAGAGTTATAGCAGGAGACATAAAGTTGAAAACTAACTACATAATAATTAACTGCAGTTGGGATAAGTGCTACAAAAGGTACAAGGTGCTAAGGGAACCTGACTGAATGTTGGGAAGGTGGTGGAAGGTGGTCTAAAATGGCTTTTTTGAGGAAATCACATTTAAGTTGAAGTCTGAGGGGTCAATAAGAATTTACTACGTGAAGAAGAGCCTTCGAGAGGACCAACAGCTTAGGCGGAAGCTACAGTGTGAGGAACGGAAAGGACAGGAGCAGGAGTCCAGGTAAGAGAGCTTGGAGATTTGGACTATGGTGGGTGTCTAGAAACAGAGAGAGGTAGATACATAACTAACTGCCTAGGAGGGAGGGTGAAAAAATGAGAGCTTTTAAGGATGATACTAGATTTCTGACTTAAGTAACTAGGGAGAAGGTTGGACTGACCAAGGTTGGTGGGAAGATTGTGAATTCAGTTTGGATGTGCTGAGTTTGAGATGCCAGTGTGATAGTATTGCTGTGATGTTTAAGAAAACGAGTGGGCTACCCCAGTAATGACTGGATTAGAATCCCATTCTTATGAGTTTACTGTGAGACACAAGCTTAAACTTGGGTTAAAATGAGTGCTTACTTTCATTTGAATGTCAAACCTATTAATGTAACTAAGGGTTATCCATTTCAAATTCTTGCTGAGTCTGTAAAGCATATATAGTGCCCTTTTCTTTTTGGATCTTGTAAGATAGGCATCTGAATAGGTTTTTTTTCCAGCCAATCCTTTACTCTTTGCTCATCATTCCATTCCACCCTTCTTCGTTATTAAAGTAAATAATATATTGTAAATTTAGAGCTTTACAGATTGTAAACTTAGAGCTTTATAATAGTTGTTACACTTTTATTGCCGGAAATATCACACATCAGATGTTTCATTTAGGATATACAAAACAGAATCTTTATACTTCATATAACTTGCTTCAAAGGTATTGACCATATTTTCTTCCTAACAATTCCCAGATTCACTACATTTTTTAAAGTATGTTTTTATTGGTTTTAGAGTGAGAGGAAGAAAGAGAGATAGGGAGAGAAAAAGAGAAAAAGGGAGAGGAAGGCGAGAGAGAGGGAAAGAGAGAGAGAGGGAGAGGGAAAGAGAGAGAGAGGGACAGGTAAAGAAATCAATGTGAGAGAGAAACATGGAGTGGCTGCCTCCTGCACCCACTCTTACCAGGGATTGAGTCCACAATCTGGGCTTGTGTCCCGACTGGGAACTGAACCAGCGACCTTTTGGTGCACAGGACTACTCTCAACCAACTGAGCCACACATTCTCCAGGATAAGATCTATCTCCTAGAACGCTGCATAAACAACCTGGGTGCCCATACAGAGGACTGAGAGAGATCTGAATGGGGGGACATGTCTACGGCCATACCACCCTGAACGCGCCCGATCTCGTCTGAATGGGGGGACAGTCAGGAAAACTTCAACTCTTTTCGCAATGCTTTGCTTTAGGAGGAAAGGTGCGGGCCTGAAGCAAATTGTCAGTGTTGACATGAGCTCGTTCTGGGTGGTGCGTATACGATTGTTGTACTGTTCTCTGTTTTATGATACTTCCATTCCCCGCCGCCCCCATAAAAATTTCTGAATTAGCAACCAAAAGATATATAAAAAGCAATTAATTCAGAAACAATTTCACCTGTCACTGATATCTATTTTCTATTATATTTGCATTGCACTCATACACGTGGAATTTTTTTATTTAACGAAGTTCACTGCTTTGGGGTACTTAATTTCTGTGTGAAATTAACCTTATTTCAAAGCACCACTGTTGCTTGTTTGAGGAATGACTGATACTACAGAAGGCGGTGACTCACTCCTTGGAGTGGGATTTTGCTAAAGGCAAGAACAAAGCTCTAGACACAGACAATAGTGTGTGTGTCTGGGAGGGAGGGAGGCCTGGAGGTGGGAGGAGCGGTGTGGAAGGGGTCAATGGGGGGGGGGGAGCGGGGAGGGAAAACATCTGTAATACTTTCAACAATAAAGATAAATCTTACAAACAGAACAAAGCTTTATACCTTTTGGTGGGAATAAATTATAGCTTCATACAAATGCACTTACTAATAAATCAAAGAGGAAATTAAGGGCAGTAAATCTATGACCCAAATGCAGACTAGTTTAATGGGATGCTTTTCAGAGATTTTCAAGGAGTGCCAGCAAATCCCTTTAGATTTGCAGCAATGAACAAAATGCTGTGTGGTGCTTAACCATCAAAATACACACATATGTGTTTATTCTTCAGAGGGAAACTTGCTGCTTACACAAAATAACCTCAGAGGCAAGGAGAGAGGAAAAGAGCAAAGACAGAGCAAGGAAATGAATAATTAATTTAAAATTCATTTTTTGCAGATAGAAGCAAAAGCCATTCAAATGACTAAAAGAAAACACACACACACACACACACACACACACACACACACACACACATCAGTGTGATATTTGGTTCCAATAAAATAAATTGAAAAATATCCTTGAGTGGTTCCAAATGACTGTAGGTTTATATTGTAGTTAAGACCCTAGTTCTGGACACCATTCTAATTTCTCACAGAGTAATTTATACTTTGAAATATCTTACTAATTTAAGCGGATCAAGTGTTATAATCCTTTTACATTCTTGTCCATTTTCCCATTGCTTTATTTTGACACTCTTTTCTTTACTATTTTCCCATTAATTTGCTGACATAAGCAGCTGATAAATTATTTTTTTGTCACTGCTGCTTGTTGGCTATTTTAGTCAGAAACTTGTCTGTAATTCTCCAACTCCCATAAATACAACAATTGTGTTCTACTTTGTATCTATAGTTTTGTCTTCACCAAACAGGAGGCTGGGCTCCGCATTATTAACTTCCAGTAAAATGGCATCTCTGGTTATTTTGGTATTGGGTGACAGTTTAGAGAAATAACTGCACTGGATTCTGTGAAGACTTAAAGTGCCAGGAGGCTTAGGCATCTGTCCTTAGAAAATTACCACGTTAACTCCCTGCTTGGTGCAAGCCCCAGACTGGAATGGGTTCACTGTGATATAGAAATACCACAAAGGTCCAATGTGACCCATATCATCTTAGTGCAGGTCAAAACTAAGTTGCATAGTTTTTCTTTGGGGGAGACAGCATGGGGGGGTGGGGAGTGAGCTGGAGGGAAAAATGATCTGGATTTAACCTCTGAGACTCCCTGCATAACTTTGGACAAGTAACTAAACCTCTGCAAAATATGAGTTAGGGTCCTCACTGGGTACATGCAAGCATGTATGTGAAAGTCACATACATGAAGTGTCTAGCAGGCATCTACTAAACATTAACTTCCTTCCCTTATAGTAACAGGGTCTTTTGGCTCTACCTTTAAAATAGTAAAAAAACAAAGACAAAATAACCCATACTGATTAGTGTCTCAGTCCACCGTTAATCATTTCAGTGCCTGTCATGCCTGATCTCTGATTTGCTCACTTTGGGGCCCCCTGATTTTTATAATCACAGAGTACAAGGGGGTCTAAAATATTATCCAGGCTTCTAAGCAGGACCCTCCCTAATTTCACAGATATCTCACTTTTAATCCATTCAAATGATTAAAAGAAAACACACACACACACACACACACACACACACACACACACATCAGTGTGATATTTGATTCCAAATGACTGTGGGTTTATATTGTAGTTAAGACCCTAGTTCTGGACACCATTCTAATTTCTCACAAAATAATTTATACTTTGAAATATCTTACTAACTTAAGGGGATCAAGTGATATAATCTATTTACATTCTTATCCATTTTTCCATTGCTTTATTTTGACACTCTTTTCTTTACTATTTTCCCATTAATTTGCAGATTCCTAAATGATCTGCAAACTATGACCTACTTAGTTAGGCCCAAGAATCTCTAAAGGGACTTAAAATCACCACTGGTAATGCACGACATTCATTCAAAGTCCTTACAAACAAATTCCTACTGTCTGAATGATGCACTGAAGGGCCTTTCGCTCTTTACTCTGTGACTATGGCACATTACAGGCCTATCATACAACATTCCCTGAAATATGAGAACTGTAACCATATTCCTTCCATCAGGATTCTTTCCAGGAAAACAAAGTATTTTCACTGTTTATCAAAGCCATCTATGTGTTTGTTAATACAAACTCACAACACAGCTTAATAGTAGGAAAAGAAAATGGTTTGGAGGGTCCGCTGCATATAATTATTTGCTATGGTGACCCTAGACAAGTTACTGAAACTCTCTGAGTTTAATTTTTTACATCTATAAATGAGTATATTATCATATAAAAATGTATATTTAAAGAATTAAATAATGCCCTCGCTGGTTTTTCCCAGTGGTTAGAGCACCAGCCCTTGGACTGACGGGTCCCGGGTTCAATTCCAGTCAAGGGCATGTACCTCAGTTGCAGGCTCAATCCCCGACGGTGGTCAGGGCACAGGCGTGATACAACCAATCAATGTGAGAAAGACATCTTACATCAATGTTTCTCTCTCTCTGTTTCTCCCCCTCCCTTCCCTCACTCTAAAAAAAAAAAAAAAAAAGATAAATTGAAAAATATCCTTGAGTGAGGACTAACATACATACATACATACATACATAAAATAATGTAAGACATTCAAAATAGTCACTATTGTCATCTCAGTAAAATAAAAAGGCTAAAAAGGAAAAGAAACATACATACCATATTCACTGCATCTTGATCAAAAGGGTTCCACTCTATATTCTGAGGATAGTGGGCCAGAACCTTGGATTTGAATGTTCTTCTCAAAGGACTCTGGTCAAAATTTTCACCTATATCAAATAACAATTAGTTGACATCTAGAATTTCCTCAAAAGCATGCCATAGCTTTAGTTTTATTTTGTAGCCATACTGACTGATGGTGCTGAAATCTAATTCAATTTCTACTTCTAACAGTCTGCACCGTAAAATTCTCAATGGACAAATGAAAAAACAACAACCAACCACCTGTAATAAAAGGTCTGCATTGAAGACTTTAGATTCTGAATTTTAAAATCCTGGCTAGACAACTGATACTAAAAGTCAGATATGATATAATCCTTGCCGTAACCTAATTATTGTCCTCACTGCAATATGTAGTGATAAAAATATCTATTTGGAAACATTTAATTCATTAAAGAAACATCCTGAATTAAGCTGATCATACCTCTTACAATCCTGAAATTTTGTACATGGACAGACCCAATGCTACAGTACTCAAAAAAGGCAATGGGCTTAAATTTCCACAAAATTCTCTGGTAAACGTGACTGCAACTCCAGGCTTTTACAAGAATTAACAGAATTAGAAACATCATTACTGAGTTGTCTAGTTTAGTAGACAAAACACACTAAATACACTAAACTCTGAAAAGAAACAATCTATTCTAAGCCAAATTCATCACCTGTCAAAAATCTGTAAAGAAAAGTAGACTAGTCTTTGATTGTTATATATAAGAAAATTTAATAATAGCTGTCAGCTCAGCTCTTCGATCAAATTAACTCCCATGAGACCTGTTACCTACAAATGCCTTAGTTTCATAAACTATTTTAATGTGGATGGATCTTTAATTCTCAATGTCAAAAAGTTGAGATTGAGAAAGTAGAAGACCTTGGAGTAACATTATTTTTTCTCCTGTGTTTTCTGTACTTTTAAAGTTTACTTTTTAAGTGCAAAACATGAGCTGTTATATCAAAAGATAAATGCCAGTTACCAGTATATGTACCAGTAAAAATATCATAAAGCAACTTATGAGTCACACTTGGACATGTAGTCAGACTCCATTTCCATTTTTCATAAAAATATTAAGATATGAATATTAAAACACCTTTTAGTGCAAAACAGATCACAGAAGGAGAAAAAGCACACTCTAAAACAAACATGTCAAACTCACCACAACAAATATTTTTGCAGCCCATTCAATATAATGGTATGTAAGAAATGTTTTAATAAAAATTTCGTAACTTAGTTTTTACAATAATTTATACATAATTATAAATAATGTATAACAATAATGTTATACATAATTATTAATAACAAACTACAATGTTCGCTAATGACTAGATTACTATAATAGTGTTGCATTCATTTCCCTTACACGTCTTATGTGCAGGCCCACCATTTCTCTCCACTAATACTAGCAGCGAAATTTTAGCAGCCGATGGCCACGTCATTAGTCTTGGACTGACTTGTTTGGTGTGTGCTACAGGAAATATTTTACTTTTGGAGAACAAGAAAAATAGGTTTATTTGCGTTACGCTTATTAATTTGTGCAGTTATTCAGTGTCTGGTAAGTTAATGTTCAAGAAAAAATATTAATTTTTATTAAAATGTTCTATTATCTTATGTTAACGACTACTCATTTATTTCAGCCCTTTGTATTCAGCATGTCTCTATCAAAATAAACCTACGTTTCTATGAAAATTGAAGCTTTTGTTTTTTTTGCGGCCCACATAAACTTAAACCTTGTTTATTTGGCCCGTGTTACCCTTTGAGTTTGACATGCTTGCTCTAAAATCTTCCTGGAGATTGCAATATAGTATCCAAGAACTTTTTTGAATAAAGGCACATAATTTAAATAGACTTGCTGCAAGTAACCTACTGTTTCTAATTTGAACCCTTGGCTAATGATCATTTTCCTTTGGGTTTGTTCCTCTTACTTATTTAGGCCAGCACTTCATCTTCCTACCCCATGTTTCCATCTTTTAAGAGATGGAGTAGAGAGTTTTCACTTCAAGAAGACAAAGGTCAAAGGCATCCCTAAGGCAAGTTATCCATTTTTGCACCATGCTTCTAAGGGTCTGTAAACATCAAAAAGTCCACGGGAAATAGTCCATGAGTCAATGTGTCTGAAGAAAAGAGTCAGGGCTCAGAATGGTTTATTTCAGGAGGATGAATGCCATCTTTAAGCTAATATTATATTCTAGATTAGTCACTTCTTCATTTTAAAAAAAAAGGTTACTTTTTACTTCACCTCAAGTCAGAGAAAAAAATAAAACAGACACTTTCTCCTGGTTCTAAAGGTCTATCTGCTGACTGTGCTATTGACACAGCAACAGGATAGCCTCAGAAATAAACAGCCACCAAGAAACGCTCTCCTTCGCCCACCCTCAAATTCCCAAAATGCTTGTTTTTATTATCCGTGAATGTAAATAAAATATGAAACACTGTGGGGCATAAGAAACAGCACATTCGCAGGACAGAACTCCTTGAAACACTTACCTTTTAATGATTCCTGCCTGAGTTCAGTTAAAATAGTAACATTATCCTCATTCATATATGAAGTTATTAATGGGACAAAAGATAAATCAGAAAAGTCACGACAGTGCCATTTTCAATATAATTGTTCTGCTCACTAAGGAACACCACACCCTCTTGAGGCCCAAGTAATCACCAGAAGAGAGAGAAGGAAAACCACCTCCAGAGAGAAAAAATTTCACAAAAACAAACCCCAAAAAACTCATGAAACAGAAACCCAAATCTAACAAAAGAAAAACAGAATCATCGCCATCATCACCACCACCACCACCACCACCACCACCACCGCCGCCGCCACCACCTCTCATTAGATTGCCCAAAAGGGGGTGGGGGCAATAGGAAAGATCATTGCTATATAAACAGCTGTCTTGGCAAATATTATTTTGAAGGAAATTAGGGGAATAAACAACTACAGAGAAATTCTGGTGACACTGTTAAGGATTTAGAAATGAGTGGGTTCAGCTATTCCTACTAGTACCAGTCAGAGAAGCAAACCTGGAGATGCCTTTTGGAGATGTGAGATGGGGGAATAACCTTATCTTCCCATTCTGAGCCCAGGTTTCAATAAACCTCTAACTTAGAATCTATTACTAGGACTTGGCAGGAGAAATGAGTCAGTCTAAGAATTTGGATTCCCAGGAACTAGAAATTATATGTAAGCATCCTTGACTTAACTTAAAATCCACCTTCAAACATTATCCTGAAATGAACAAGGATTGTAAATTTGTGCGAATATTAATACCCCCCACTACAACTACATAAAGACTTAATTTCAAGTAATCTCCTCCTAAACCTAGCTGCAATTAAGCTTTTCCCCCTAAAAAATAGGACATATCTGCCAAGAGAGCTTACAGGCTCATGAATAATTTTTTTCAAGGTTTGAAGCAAAGGCAATCTTTAAAAAAAAATTAAGATGCAGAAGAAAGAATAGAAATACAAAACAATACCTATTTTTTGCCTGAGCAAAACTGAATAAACAAACAATTACGATGCGCTTGGGTGAATTAAAATAATGATTTCTAACACCTCAACTTTTTATTTTTACCTGAGGTCGTATTTGCAGCATCTTGGCTCCTGCCATGACGATCTGCTTCTAGCCATTGGTACAAAACTACATAATGTAACAGAAACAAAAAAGCTTTATGAACAAACAAAAAAGCAAAAAATTTGACTGTGAAGAATGGAAAATGAAAATAAAAAAATTAAACAAAAGCAATCAACATGAAACATCAACATCAATGGAATATAACTTCACACTAATAGTATGCAGCTTATAAGCTAGTAATAAGAAAGGAAAGAGAATAGGTAATTATATTTTACTAGAGGCCCGATGACGAAATTTGTGCAAGGGCCTTGGTCCCAGCCCCCACCCACTGCCGCCGTGGGCCTCTGCCGCCTCTGCCGCCTCTGCCTCAGCCCCCGCCCGCTGTGGCTTTGTTCGGAAGGACGTCCGGTCTAATTAGCATATTACGCTTTTATTATTATAGATTGAAATAAGTGAAATGCTATTTAAACATCTATAACTGTTATTCAAATGGGGAAAAGCACACATTCTTTTCTTAATAGTAATTTGAAGAGAAATATCAGGAGAAAGCTTATGTTTCTACTACAAGCCCGGTGCATGAATTTGTACATGGGTGGGGTCCAGCCAGCCTGCCCTGATTGGGGTGATCAGGCTGGGCCGGCCGGCGGGGTGGGGGGAGAGGGGCTGTGGGCAGTTGGCTGGCTGGCCCCGGCCCCGATCGGGGTGTGGGGGGCCAATCGGGGGTGAAACTGGCTGGGGAGAGGGGCCACGGGCAGTTGGCCAGCTGGCTCCGCCCCCTGGTCAAATTCCCAGTTGAACTCCTGGTTGAGGGGACAATTTTCATATTAACCTTTTATTATATAGGACTAGAGGCCCGGTGCATGATTTCGTGCACAGGAGGGGTCCGGCCAGCACACCCAGATTGGGGCCGAGCCGGCCGTGGGGAGGGGACGCGGGAGGTTGGTGGGCCGCCCTCACCCCCTGGTCGAATGGTCAAACTCCTGGTCCAGGGGACAATTTGCATATTACCCTTTTATTATGTAGGATAGTCTGAGATAACAAAATATGATAGTATGACTAAGTTAAAAATTATATCCCAACCTCTACACACCTATCAGAATGGCTGCAGTCCAAAAAACTGACTCACTGACAAGTATACAAGTGACAGAACTCTCATAAATTGCTGGTGGAAATTCAAAATGGTACTCAGCCACTTTGGAAGACAGTTTGGCAGCTTCTTACAAGGCTAAACATAGTCTCATCATATGATCCTACAGCCTCAGTATAATCTGGAGAAAAACATCAAATTCCAAGAGGAGAAATCTACAATCTACCTCATGAATACTTGTCAAAACTGTCATGATTATCAAAGACAAGGCAAGTCTGGGAAACTGTCACAGCCAAGAGGAGTCTCGGAGACATGACGACTGACTGAGTGCGGTACATTAGCTGGGATCCTCCAACACAGAAAGGACACTAAGTAAACACTAGGGAAATCTGAACAGAGTACAGGCCTTAGTTAATACTGTATCAAAATTGATTAATTAATTGTAACACATGTATCATACTGCTAGAAGATGCTAATGATAGGGAAAACTACATGTGTGGACGAGGGGTGAGGGGTGTAGGAAATATGTACTATCTCCATTTTTCTGTAAATCTAAGACTGCTCTGAAAATCACATCTGTTTTAAAAATTACATTCTAACCTTTCAGGTAAGGACAGAAGCATATAAGTATATTCGATATTTTAAGAAATCTACCTTCTGTAAATCACTATGCAAGCATAAGCTGAAGTTTGCTCTGTACCAAGATTCCACTTTAATCAACTCTCCTCATAAGCACTTTCTACGAAGAAGTGACAACTTTAGGAGGAAAGTTTACTAGAGTGAGGACCAGGCTATGAAAGAATCCACACCAGAGCTCAATAACTGAGCGGCGCTAACGAGTGTGAGGGCAATATTGGGGGGATGAGAGGACATTGGGGGGATAAGGATACATTTGTAATATCTTAATCAATAAAGGGAAAATAAATTAAAACAAAAACAAAACAAAAAACCCTTCTGGACGCCAGGCTGATGGAGGTCAGCGGTTGAGCGGTGACCCAGGAGGCCACTCACTGGTTGATTCCCAGTCAGGGCACATGCCGGGCAGCTGATCGATGATGTTTCTCTCTCATCGATATTCCTCTCGATATTCCTCTCTTTATCCCTCTCCCTTCCTTTCTCTAAAAAAAAAAAAAAAAATCAATGAAAACGTGTTTAAAAAAACTGGGGGGGGGGGGCGGGCTGGAAGGGGTCAATGGGGGGAGGGGGGACACATAATACTTTCAACCATTAAGATTAAAAAAAAAAAACAAAGAAAAAAAACCTTCTGGATGTTTTTATGGGTTACCTAAATGTCTACAGCTTTTAGTCATCTTTGCTGAGATGTCAGAGTCTCCTTTAAAGAGTCCAACAATGCAGGGTCCTCAAGGCTGGGGGAAGCTGCCTACGGGCTCCGGAACTGGCGGAGTAAAGGAAAGACTAAAGGCACCCTGAAGTCACCAAGGAGGTTATTTGGATCCTTAGGGGCAGTCAACTGACCTCCACCATCAGGGACAGAGGCCCAAAGCAGACAGACCTGGGAACAGCCCCACACATCCCCCGTGTGACGTCCCTGGCTGAGGGTGCCCTGAGGCACACAAAGTCATCTCCTCCAGGACTCTGCACTCCTCTGGGAGGCAAACAACTGGTACTGGTATTGGCATGAAAGAATTCAAGAAGCACCGCACTCATTAAATATACAGTACAGGTGTTTCCTCTTTCTAGTTTGCAGGAATAATGACTACTCGTTAGAGGAGAGCGGAGTAGTATTAGAACATGACACAAAAATCTCCCCATTTGGCCCCAGCTGGTTTGGCTTACTAATAGTGGATAGAGCGTCCGCCTGTGGACGGCAGGGTCCCAGGTTCGATTCCAGTCAAGGGCACATGCCCCGGTTGCGGGCTCAATCCCCAATGTGCGGTGTGCAGGAGGCAGCCAATCAATGATTCTCTCTTCTCATTGATGCTTTTATTTCTCTCCCTTTCCCTTTCTCTCTGAAATCAATTAAAAAATATTTTTTAAAAAATCTCCCTGTTTGGAAAAGCAAGCATCACTCTCACAAAAATGAGACACAAAGTAGGGAAAATAACCCACTAACCGGTCTAACAGAACAGGCTCTCATCTGAAACCCACTGGGCCCTGTTAATGGGAAAACTCCTGGCTGTGTTCAGGGTATCACTAGGAATATTACCATTCGTTCCAATTACTTCAAAGAGCTCTTGTTTCTGATTTCATCAGAAAAAAAGAAAAAATAATAATAATGAAAGTCGTTCCAGGTCCATCTGCTCTGACCAGTGATACAGAGAATTGTAAGCAATGACGTTTGAATGCCGAGCATACCCCTCTCCTCACTGTGGCTGGGAGCATGAGATCTGGCCTTTTGGTGGCTCCATGCTTCCTCTAACTGGCACTGGGAGTGGGACCCGACCCCAGCTCCCGGCTCCTAGCTCCTAGCCGCTGCTGAGGGTTTCTATAGCCTGTGCGTGAGGCCGCAGGCAGAGAGGGATCTGTGAGATGAGTGAACTTGGAGCTGCTTCTCAGCCAGGCGGCCCTGTTACAGATTTCTTCACTTACCTCCTCTCCGAGCCTTCTCACCCCTAGGGCCCCAGTGAGTTTCCTCCCTCATTAGCCATCTCCACCACAGACTTCTGCCACCGTGCTTCTCTACAAAGAAAGGTCAAGTCGCACGATATTTCCCTGTCTGCCTGTCCCTGAAGGATACCACAGAAGCCTAGATGTTTTCTAAAAAGTTTGCTGATAGAAAGAAAAGGAAAATAGATGGGAAGTTTAAAAAGGTAATTAATCTCTTCTGCCCTGTCCCTTTTTCATTTTGCTCCTTTTCTCTCTAAAAGGGAAGTTAAAACACATACAAAACCACACACACACACACACACACACACACACACACACACACACACGCACGTAATAAGGGGTGGACAAAATATTCAGAGTGAAATGTTTCCCCAGCACTTTGATAAAGGCGAGGGGGGGGGGGGGATGGAGAACTCTGGATGCTGCCGGTGAAGTCCATGCTGAGGGGGAAGGGAGAGGATGTGGTGGTGAGGTAACTCTTCTCCTTTGTATGTCTATCCACACACGTTTGCAAAGACTCAGCCTGAACTGGCATGAGCTGGAGTTGGGAGACAAAATACTGAACAGCAGTGAGTCCTATAAGACAGATTGACTAGCAGGGGTCCTCAAACTACGGCCCGCGGGCCACATGCAAATACAAATATTGTATTTGTTCCCGTTTTGTTTTTTTACTTCAAAATAAGATATGTGCAGTGTGCATAGAAATTTGTTCATAGTGTTTTTTTTAAACTATAGTCCGGCCCTCCAACGGTCTGAGGGACAGTGAACTGGCCCCCTGTTTAAAAAGTTTGAGGACCCCTGGACTAGGGAAAGAGAAATGGGGAGGCATGCGGAAGGTTACAGGTTGGAAACTAAAATGAAGGGGCATGACTGTGCATTCACCTGTACATGAGTCGTCCTTATATCACAGTGGGCTGTCCTCTTCCAAGCAGGTCCCCCCAGAGGCACACTTATCATTTATTCTGATGATTCTGGCACTATTTTTTAAATATATTTTATTGATTTTTTACAGAGAGGAAGGGAGAGGGACAAAGAGTTAGAAACATCGATGAGAGAGAAACATCGATCAGCTGCCTCCTGTACACCTCCTACTGGGGATGTGCCCGCAACCAAGGTACATGCCCTTAACCGGAATCGAACCTGGGACCTTTCAGTCCACAGGCCAACGCTCTATCCACTGAGCCAAACCGGTTAGGGCTTCTTGCACTATTTAACTCATCGCTGAGCAGGCAGCATGGAAGTAGAGGCCTGATAATCACCATCCCAGCTAACACATAGAGTTTACTATATGGCATTGTTATTCCACGTGCTCTACATATATCAGCTCATTCCATCATCATAATTATTCGATGAAATAGGTACTATTATTGTCCTCAGATACAGAAACGGAGGCACAATAAGTTTAACTAACTTGTCCAATGGTAGACAACTAGAAAATTCAAACCTAAGCAATCTGACTCCAGAATTTGTGCTCTTAATTCTACATATGAGGTCATCTCGGGAAAAGATATTTCAGGCTGGAGGAGAAGCAAGTGCAGAATCCCTGAGGCAGAGAAGAGCTTGTCATGGCTGAGAAGCAGCAAGAGGCAAGCGCAGAAGATGGCAGAGAGGCAGCCAGGAGTCAGATAAACAGGCACCTTGGAATGGTGAGAACTTTAGATTTTATGCTAAGTATTATGGGAAATAATTGCAGCGTTTTAAACAGAGAAGGGAATTTGTTTTAGAGGGATCACCCTGGCAGCTGAGAGAACAGACTGTAGTGGGTCAAAGTGAAATAAAAAGACCTATCAGGAGGCTTCTGCAATAATGCAGGCAAGAGATGATGGCAGAATGGATTAGGGAAATAGAGTTAGGGTGGTGGGAAGTAGGAAGATTCTAAATAATTCTGAAGGCATAAAAGATATGATTTGCTGACAGATTAGATGTGAGAGAAAGGAGTTGTCAAGAAGGATATGATACTACAATTTTCGGTCTGAGCACCTGGAAGAAGTGTAGATATTTACTGAAAAGAGCAACGAAGGAGAAGGTGGGGGTTTTGGATTTTGGGGAGGGGGTGTCAGAGGGTTGGAATGTGAATTCATTTTGAATATGTTAGGTCTAAGATACTTATTAGATATTCAAGTGAAATTTTTGAGTAAGCATTTAGATATATGAATTTAAAATTCAGGGGGAGCCCTGGCTGGTGTGGCTCAGTTGGTTGGGCATCGTCCCATGCACCAAGATGTTGCTGGTCCGATTCCTGGCCAAGGGCACATGCCCAGGTTGCAGGCTTGATCCCAAGTAGGGGACATGCAGGAGGCAGCCAATCGATGTTGCACTCTCACACCAATGTTTCTCTCTCTCTCACCCTTCCTCTCTCTCTAAAAATCAATAAACTATTCTTTACAAAATAAAATTCAGGGGGAAAGCCAGAAATTCAGGGGTGAATATCAAACAGATGGTATTTAATATCACAGGGTTGGATAAGATCACCTAGGAAATGAATGTAGATGAAGACAGCAAGGCCAGGGTTAGAGCTCTAGGGGACTCACATAACAGTAAGAGGTTGGGGAGAGGATGAGGAACTGGCAAAAAGGTAAATGAGAAAAAGCAGTCAGTAAGAGGGAGGAAAAAAAAATGAAAAAACAAACAGAAGCACGGCTATTATGGAAGCCAAGTAAAGAAAATGTTTTAACAAGGAGGAAGCTGATAATGTGAAAAGAGGTTTCTGTGGAGTGGTGGGGTGAAAACCTGTGTGGAGTTGTCCAAGAAAGAACAAGAGAGGAACTAGAGGCAGAAAGTGCAAACAACTCTTCCGAGGGGTTCTGCTGGGAAGACGAGAACTGGAGGATGACACTGGAGGAGAACACGGGGTGGAGGGAGGGGTTCTGGGTTTGTTTTTTAAAGATAGGAGATAGTAACTCATTCAAGTAAATTTCCGGCGTGCCTACAGTGTGCCAGGAGCTCAGGACAAAGACAGTCCAATTCTAATTAGGCACCATGCATCCTACCACCAAGCACACAACAGTGGATTATTTAATTGCAAAAATCACCTCACCACAGTCCTCTGATAAGGAGAAAGAAACAACGCAAGTGTTTTGCCCCTAATCCGTGCCTGTCATACTGTCAGTGTAGGTAGCTAGATATTAACGAAGGAGAGAAGTAAAGGGAACCAAACAGTATTCAGCATAATAAACTGGGGAACCGAATCCAACAATTAGCCTGCTTGCTTCACTAGGAAATTGCAGCTTCACACACTCCCCAGGGCATCCTCCACCCTGGGAACCTAACCCTCCATAGCCAGCAGGAAGGACCATTATGGGGAGGAATAAAAACAGCAGGAGAGAGTCCTCTGCTGGACGCATGGGCAGTAGGAGCCACGATGGTGCAGGGGGTGGGGGGAGTGGTGGGAGCGGGGTCTCCTACTCTGAGGCATGCGCAGTAGGAACTAAGACATGCCCACAGAGGCCTAACCTCGAAAAAAGATAGGATTGGATAAGGGACACAGCCCCCACCCCTCCCAAGATTTAGGAAATAAATTGGTTAAGGGCAGTCCCAGCGCCAGCCTGGGAAAGATTAGGAAGTTGATGGGTTGGTTTGAAAGGATGCCTGGTTCTTCCCAAGCCTGAGACAACATAACCCAAGTTTCAGAAGGTATTCTCTTGAAAGGGGGAGAAAACGGGAGATATCCGTAACACCATGAACAATAACAAATACATTAAAAAAGAGAGAGAGAGAGAGAGAGAGAGAGAGAGAGAGAGAGAGAGAGAGAGAGAGAGAGAGAGAGAGAGAAAGTGTTCTCTCTTCCTCTGGTTTGTGCCATTTTCTTTCCCTAGTGTTAGACATAAGGCGAGCCCCCCAAGTCAGGGGTCCTGGTAGAACACAGAACATACTCGTGAGCCGACAGCAAGGCCAACATCTTTACTTCTAGGTAGAAGGGTGCGCACACATGGTCCGGAAGCCGGCGCACGGAGCAGGTGGACTGCTCGAGGATTTATAGCCCCCGACACACGTGACCTGTCCCTTGCTCTTGATTGGAGCCCAGGCGCACAGTCTTTCGTGATTGGCTAATTCAAAGGGAGGGACTGGCCTTTGCTGTTGCAGAATGGTGGCCCCAGGGGAGCTGCAAGTCATGTGGCCAACATGGCAGCTGCCAAGTCACACAGTCCGGTCTACACTGTTCTTTGACAGAAAAGATGACTGTTTATTCTCACAACAGCAGTCATGTGCCCCTAGCAGCTGTCAGGACTGGGCACTGGGCACAGGGCACAGGGCACAGGCACCGGCTGGGGCGGGACAGAAGCTAAGCCAGCTGGGTGAGGACAGGGAGAGACGGGACTGAATGAGCCAATGGTGCAACGCGCCTGGGCACTGGCCCTGTTTCCGGGCCTGAGGAAGACAAGGCTGAGCTTTTTCAGAGAGAAGGAGCTAAACCCAGGATAGCGCTTTGGTTCACTTCACCTTCAATAAGCCTTCCCACTACTCCACACCCTCCCTTACCTGGTCCCCAGAATGTTTTCCTTGCGACTCGGTGAGAGAACCCCATTTCCGCTGGCAATAATACTATCCCTTTTATAATAAAATAAGAAACAAACTTTTAAAGTCATTGAAGTATTGTAACTGGCATCATGAAACTCTCTACAGTGGTTCTCAACCTGTGGGTCGCGACCCCTTTGGGGGCTGAACGATCCTTTCACAGGGATCGCCTAAGACTATCCTGCATATCAGATATTTACATTATGATTCATACAGTAGCAACATTACAGTTACGAAGTAGCAACGAAAATAATTTTATTGTTGGGTCACAACATGAGGAACTGTATTTAAAGGGCCAGAAGGTTGAGAGCCACTGCTCTAAGAGGAAAGGTTCCATAACTTTCTAGGTTAATACTCAAATAAATACCAGGTGTTCATCAGTGCTTAATAGGTGATTTACATTACTCTGAAGAATATATAAGTGATTTTTAAATGATAATTATAGCCAAGAAAGCAAGGTTCTAGTTCTGGTTGAATATCTGGGGTCTAGTAGCATAGGACAAATCACAATTTCTTGAAGGTTCCCTCACATATAAAATATGAATATTTCATTACTATAACAACAATGCATTATTAGTAATATTATTAGATATCTATCTTATGAGATTCACTTATCCAATTATTTGTGTGAAAGCATATTAATGTTATTATTCATGTTGCACTTTGTGATATGTAAAACAAATCTCCCCTATTGCTAAAGGACTTATTCTCTGCCAAAGAGACTCCCAGAGGGACACCTGTTGCCTTTCAGGAACAAAGGAAAGTTACCTAAAATAAAATATTTATATCTGACAAGTTATACTATAGAGCTAGACTTCTAAGATGATTCAAATTGAAACTTTTCTGCTGCATGACTCAAAGAAGCAGCTATTTGCACACAAGTTAAAACAGACCTTTTCCTCCATTTCCATTCATTACTTTTCGCTGACAATACTCTCTCACACACACATACACACACACAAAAATTTACAGAGGGAGTCAGAAACACAAGCAACTCAATTTAGTTCACACAGGGGTACCAATCAATATGTTTCCTCTTACCCGCTTTTAAAAAATCCTACTTTAGAAATCAACAAAGTTCTCTAAAAGAAAGATATAAATTACAAGGCAGGGAAGGGGTGCATTTATTTCACTAATATGGTCTATACCAGTGGTCGGCAAACTCATTAGTCAACAGAGCCAAATATCAACAGTACAACGATTGAAATTTCTTTTGAGAGCCAAATTTTTTAAACTTAAACTATATAGGTAGGTACATTGTTATTAACTTAATTAGGGTACTCCTAAGGCTTAGGAAGAGCCACACTCAAGGGGCCGAAGAGCCACACTCAAGGGGCCAAAGAGCCGCATGTGGCTCGCGAGCCGCAGTTTGCCGACCACGGGTCTATGCAATTTTATTCTAACAGCAAAATAGGGCAAAATAATGTTAGTAACAAGATTCACTGGGAAGATAACCTTCCTTTAAGAGATCACTCAAGGGGGACTGAGAAGGAATTACAATCTGCACACCCTCACACAACTCTACCAAGTTCGGGGTCACCATCTTCAATGTCCCGACCGAGAGACTGAAACTCAAGAGAGGCTGAGGAGTTCGCCCAAAGTCACACCACTGGGAAGCAGCAGAAATGTGAAGAAACCAGGACCGGCTGCCTCAAAGCCCCATCTCCTCACCCCTGGACTGCTGCCCACAGGACACAGCACAGCAGCCATAGGGGATCTCTCTCAATTACAGAGCTGACTAAACCCCACGCCCTTGCAGGAGTGAGGTCAAACGCCCAGGCACCTCCACATCCACTCACGGAACCAGATTAACCTCTCCAGGAGCACTGAGCAGTGGGGGGTATCATTCAAAGTATAAATAACTCAAAAGCATAAAGCTCAGAACTGACATATATAATAAAAGCAGAAGAAGAGCTTCTAAGAAAAATAAATCTAAAGACCATTTTCAGCTCCCACTCTACTTGGCCTTTCTACACTCGAATCCCCTTTTCCCTTGTGTTCTGTGACACAGTCTCTTCAAGTTATTGTATGTCAATGACCACTGCAATAGTCTCTGCGGTGGTACGTGTTTATCTTATTCCTCTGTTGGACAAAGGTATTATGAGATGGTTACCCTGGTGGGTAAAGGGTACTGTCTGCCTCTCTTGAAGGAGGTGGACACTCCCACTGTTAATCATCTTGAGAACATACAGCCTATGACATGAGAGATGGAGCCTGGACCAACATGAAGGCACTCTTTCCTGTCTCTAGCCCTTACTCCTCTGAGCCTAGACGACAGGCATATGCACTCCAGACATGCTTCACCACTCCCCGCACTTGTGGGAGGAAAAGAACCTCTGCCGCGTGCAGGCAGATCCTGGCTTCAGCGAAGAGGCAAGCCTGCCCCTGGGAACGAACTCAACTCTGTAAAGGGCCCCAAATGGCCAACGGATTCTGTGAGCAGCGAAAGCAGCCACATACATAGTCTCCTAGACTGGTTATGTTACTTTCCACTTAGGATTTCCTCCTGTTAATCTGGAAGAACTCTGTGAAGTCTTACACTCTCAGCTGTAAGAAGTGAGAGGCCAGCACAGTGGAGAGAGAGCTGTGCTCCCCAAAACCAGCACAGTGTAGCAGCAATGACTGGTGAGATTCCCAAGTGGTAACAAGATCTGGGGTTGGAAAGTCCAGCTGCCCGTATCCAAGCTGTTATTTCCTCTTTTCCACTAATTCGTATGGACTGAGCGGTTATTAAGGGAGCTTGCTGTTACCTCCATGGGTTCCTCTTTTTCTACTGCTCCCTATATATCTGTGTTCCACTGGGCTCCGTCTGCTCATTTTTTCTTACTCTACACACTCCAACAGCCTCCACTACCCACCTATACAAATGACTTTCCAATATATACCCTAGCCTGATCAGTCATCTCCCCAGGTCAACATTTCCAAGCGCCTATTGCAAATATTTATCACAAACTGTTAAAAGTCAAGGTACCCTAAACTGAGCTCCTTATGTGTTCCTCAGGCTACCTCTTTTTCCTCTATTCCTTGTGCCAATTAATAATACCAAGATCCACCTGAATCAAAATTTGGAATTTACTCTCTCTTCTCTTGAAAAAGGCTGAGGAAAATAAAATGGAATGGGAGAAGTCTCTTCTAGCATACAAAGTGTTTTCTGTAATGAGGAGGGCTCAGTATTCTCTAATGTGGAGAATGAGCCTTAGCTTTTCTGCTCCTGGAGCGTAAATGTAGAATGACTAAGCCATACGTGACCTTGGGTAAACGACTCAGTCTTTCTGTGTTTCCCAGGAGGAAAATGGCAGTGATGAGTAAAGTTATGTCATAAAAATGTGTCATAAATAGTGTAAAGGCTTTATCAAAATCCTCCTCCAAATGTCAGGAAAAGTGAGCACAACAGCAAGCGTGTTTAACAGCATTCTTGATTTTCAGAGTTAGCTCTCCACTTGCTGGCATCCCTTTTTCATTAACCAGCACCCACACCGAACTTCTCAGTCATATGAATCTATTACTAGGTACTGGGTTGTGGTTGGAAGAAAATGCCCTTTAGTTACTAATGTAAGACAACATAAGCAGTATTTCCAATAAACACTGTAAAAGCCAGAAAAAAAATATTTGTTCATACATGTGGGGGCATGAGGGTGTCTGAATAGAAGGTAACGCTGAATTAAATACGATACACACATCATTATAACCCAAAGCCCACAGTTTACGATAGGGTTAACTCTTGGTGATGTATTTGCTGGGGGTGTTGACAAATGTATAATGGCATGTATCCACCATTACAGTATGGTACAGAACACTTCCACTGCCCTAAAAATCCTCTGTGCTCTGCCTATTCATCCCTCCTCGCCCTCTCACTCCTGGCAACCACTTATCTTTGTATTGTCTCCATAGTTTTGCCTTTCCCAAAGAGTCATATGGTTGGAATCATACAGTATAAAGTCGTTTCAGGTTGCCTTCTTTTATTTAGTAGTATACATTTAAGGTTCCTCCATGTCTTTTGGTGGATTATAGCTCATTTCTCTTTAGCACCAAAAAACGACATCCCATTGTCTAGATGTGCCACAGTTTACTTTTCCATTCACCTACTGAAGGTTACCTTGGCTGCTTCCAAATTTGGCCATATGAATGCTGCTGCTAGAAACATCTCTGTGTAGGTATTTGTGTGGATATAAGTTTTCAAATCCTCTGGATAAATATCAAGCAGTATGACTGATGGGTTATACAGTGTGTTTCGTTTTGTAAGAAACTGTCACACTGTCTTCCAAAGTGGCTGCAGCACTTTGCTTCCCACTGGCAATGAATGAGAGTCCTTAAATGTTTACTAATTTACTTAAATAGTATATTTATGTTGTCAGCCTCAGTGAGAGTGGCTGTCATCATTACAGCTACTTTTTGAGTCATTAACACATGACTATATTGATTATAAAGGGTTATAAATAATAGTTATAATATTATATAATACTAGAGGTCCAGTGCACTAATTCGTGCATGGGTGGGGTCCAGCCGGCCCGCCCTGATTGGGCTGATCTGGCCGGGCCAGCTGGGGGGAGGGGCCTCGGGTGGGTTGGCCAGCCAGCCCCGCCCCCTGGTTGAACTCCCGGTCGAGGGAACAATTTGCATATTAGCCTTTTATTATATAGGATATATAAACTCAGGAATGACATATCTATATATTTACCTAAGTGACAGCAAAAATGGTCTAATCTGCAGGATACAGAATGGGTTTTCTTAATTAAGAATCACAAATTCGCCCTAACCGGTATGGCTCAGTGGATAGAGCATCAGCCTGCGGACTCAGGGGTCCTGGGTTCGATTCTGGTTAGGGGCATGTACCTTGGTTGCGGGCACATCCCCAGTAGGGAGTGTGCAGGAGGCAGCTGATCAATGTTTCTCTCTCATTGATGTTTCTAGCTCTCTATCCCTCTCCCTTCCTCTCTGTAAAAAAATCAAAAAAATATTATTTAAAAAAATAAAAATAAAAATCATCATTCTCCCCTTAAAAAAAAAAAAAGAATCACAAATTCTTTGACTCACAATAGGCAGAGTTCTTAGAGACCAGAGAGGGAATCACTTCCAACACCCCACCTGGCAATTTCTCTAGCTCAGAGTAGTACAACCATTCACCGTGGCTCACGTCACAATGCTAGAGTCACTCTGACTACTCCTTCCCTCCTACTCCCCACATCTAATCAGTCACTTCATCCTACTGATTTACCCATTTTTCTTAAATCTATCCAACTCTCTCCATTCCCACTGCCACTGTACTAGCCCAATCCAATCTCATCTCTCATCTGAATTATTACAAATGTCATCACCTTTTAACTGCCTCCAGGCTTATTCCTGCCAATTCCTACTCCATAAAGTAGCCAAGAAATCTTTCTAAATACAAATCTGATGTTACTCTCCTTCAAAACCCTTCAATAGTGCTTCATTATCCTAAGGATAAATCTCAAATTCCTTAGCATAGCTTCAGAATGTTTCACAATCTAACTGCTTATGCCTTAGCCCTTCCCGTGGAATTTTCCGTATCCTTTGTATTCTGTGCTCCAGCCATGCAGAAATCACTAGCTGTTCACCATATGTACTAAGCTCTCTCAAATTAGCCTACTTTTACATATGCTGTTCTTTCCACCATAAACATTTCTTCTAGCATTGCCGCACCCCTTTGCCCCATCCCACCTGCAAATTCTTGGCCATCCTTCAGATCTAAGCTTATAGTCATTTCTTCTGGAAAAGCTTGCTGCTCTATGAGGGTAAGCGTAATATCTTGTTCACTACTGAACCCCAGAGCCTACACAGTACCTAGTAAATAAATATAAATTCAAGGACCATTTACTAAGTAAATGAACAAGTATGAACACAGGCTAGTTGAAAGAGCACGTGATTATTCCTGACTGTGTAAACATTTTTATCTTACAAATTCTAGGATAATACTTCTATAGTGGTATGAAGGTCGTCTACTGGTAATAAGCATTTGAGATTTGCAATTATAATTATACTGAAATTCTAAATTAAAATTATCATTACTATTATTGTAAAAATATTTGTTTCTTTTACAATATGATATAGAAATAGCTGAGAAATAAAAAAGGAAGATGCATTATGAATTTGTTCTCCTGCAAGTCCATTCCAGATACGTATAATTTTTCAGATATACTTATATGGTGGATAAATTTTATTGCATAAATGTTTGTTAAATTATACTTTTGTGAGAGAGAATGTAAGAAGTCAAATTACTTTATGAATTTTTTTCAATTTTTTTCTTGTGGTAAAACACACATAACATAAAATTTACAATCTTAACCATTTTTAAGTGTACAATTCAGCGGTATTAAATTCATTCATAATGTGCAACCATCACCACCATTCATCTCCATAACTCTTTTTCATCTTGTAAAACTGAAACCCTGTGCCCACTAAGACTCCCATTCCTCTCTCCCCCTACCCTCTGGCAACCACCATTCTACTGTTTTTCTGATTTTGAGTACCTTACAGAAGGAGAATTATATTGTGTCTTTTTGTGACTGGCTTATTTCACTTAGCATAATGTTCTCAAAGCGTACCCACATTGCAGCATTTTTAAAATTTTTCTTCCTTCTTAAAGCTGAATAATATTTCATTGTAGATATAAACCACACTATGCTTATCCATTCACCTATCAGTGGATACCGGGTTGCTTCCATGTGATGAATATTATGAATAATGCTGCTATGAACACTGGTATGCAAATATCTCTTCAAGAATCTGCTTTCAATTCTTCTGGGTATTTACCCAGAAGTGGAATTGCTGGATCACATGGAAATTCTATTTTTAATTTTTTTGAGGAACCACCATACTGTTTTCCACAGCAACTGTACCATTTTACATTCCAACCAGCAGTGCACAGGGTTCCAATTTTTCCACAGTCTCACCAACATTTGTTGTTTTCTATTCTTTTAATAGTAGCAATTGGTGTGTGGTGCTTTTAGGATGAGTTTTAAAGGCCTTTCCATTTTGTATGAATGAATGAACAAAAATCCAACAATTTCAGACTTTGTTCAATCCTATAAAAATAATCAGTAAACTGTGATTTAGAAAACTATGTTACATAGAAAAATTTTTTTCACTAAGATTAAACTTATTTATTCACTAGAACACAATATTACTGGTGGTGAATAGACTGTTCAAAATTCTATACTGTCAACCAACAAATACATTCAGTTCTTGCTATGAGCTTAACCAAGCATATTAGGAATACAGGAAAATGATTAGTAATGATTTTTCCTCACTGCTTATAGAAGAAATTCTTGGGAAGGCAATAATTCAAGCTGGCAAAGAGATAATTATATCACAAAATAGAGGCTACACAGTATTTTTTAAATAATTTAAATATATGCATTAAAACCATTCTTTCAGAAAAATAAAGCTTATGCTTACTTTTCAGGTAGAAACATGAGTGTGAAACTAGGTGAGCAGGTTAGCCTTATTTCCTGTGCAGAGTTTCTGAACTTGCTTCTTTTGCTGATAGTACCTAAAATATGTCATTTATTTATATTCATTTCCTATAATGATGTACAACATAATTTCTGTGTTAGGGTACCTCACGCCTAAAAAAATGTTGGGCCCAAGCCATAAAGAAGCTTTGGCCTTTTTTATCTTGTCCACTCCTTCATTAATTTGATCTTTCATTATGGATGATCTTAGTCACTGGTCAGTTCTTTGGTTGCAGAAAAATACACTATTTGTGTGTCCTTCAAGAGCCCAATAAAATAAGTGATTACCACTACTATTTGCCTACTCAAGAGCTGGCTATGGATTTGTATATTGCTTCATTTCTTTCCTTTGTGTCCGGTGGAACTCAGGCTTCTCTGTGTCTGTCTCACACTGTCTTCTCTGTATTTGCTTTTCCTTCCCCCTTTCCTTTCCTATCTCTCCTCCTTACCCTCAGGTATTTACTTTGCCCCGCAGGCTGGTGGAGTGGAGGGGGTGAGGATGGAGCGCTTTCCCTCAATCCAGCTTTGCTTGCGCTGGTGGGGTCAGAAGCCTGGCTTCCCCGGGGGAGATTGTGGGCATGCTCTGCAGTGGGAGCAGTACTGAGAAGAGAGGTAGGGAAAGGAAGCCTGGTAACTGAAGCTTAGGGAGTCAGACCTCTTAGGTCAGGTTCTCTCATTACAGAGTTCATTTTACCTTCTCTTCTACATTGGAAGTCTCTCTACCAGAGATCACTGTGTAAGTGCAGAAAATCCGATTCAAATATTTTAGAAAATAACACTGCATAAATGAATAATTCATAACATAGTAAACTTAGATAATCTTTAAAAGACTATGCTGCCTGGCCAGCGTGGCTCAGTGGTTGAGCAGTGACCTATGAACGAGGAGGTCATGGTTTGATTCCGGTTAGGGCACATTCCCAGGCTGTGGGCTCAATCCCAGTGTGGGGCATGCAGGAGGCAGCCGATCGATGATTCTCTCTCATCACTGATTTTTTTTTTTTAATCTCTCTCTCTCCCTCTCCCTTCCTCTCTGAAACCAATAAAAAAATTTTTTTTTAAAGATTATGCAGTCCATCCATCCTCATCCTCCTCCATTTACAGCAAGCAAATCTTTCAAGTTTTAATCAAGCTTTTAGTACAGTATTCTACCCTCCCTTCTCAAACTAACTTAAAATCACCTGAATTCCACACTCACCGCATCATAATCAACCAGCATAGCTAGTTTTTTCCCCCATCCGTTTGGTTCACGCTGTGCTAATTTAGCCTTGCCTTGGTAAACAAGAAAATGGTCCACGCTGACAGACTCTAGCTGCAGCAACTGCAGCTGGCCTGTGTGCAAACCAATTTTGTTCCCTCTTTATCCTGGCAGGGAACCCTGCCCTAGAATTGGTTTGGGACTAATCAGCATTAAACCTGTGTCAGGAAGGTTGCTGAAAGCAGGCACAGAGCAAGGCCGGGTAATGAGGCTGTTTCCGAGAGGGATTGGGACGAACGCAGCTGCTGTGTACAAACCTAGGCATTTTGCTCATGACAAACGGGCCCAGCGTCTTCTCTGTGCCCTGGCATTTCTCTGGAAATGACTTGGAAAGAGGACTGGAGAGAAAAGAGATGCACCAAATTTGCTTCTGAGATGATGGGGGCTTGGTGACTTGCCAGAAAATGTGACTTACTTCAGATGGTAGCAAATGGGAAAGAAATAAATGCATCCTTCGCCACTCTCTGTATGGCTTTCCTTTGGGTATCTGCTGAATTAGATGGCATGATTTTCTACAGGAAAATCTGAGGTACAAAAAAATGGGAGATGTGCCTAACAGGATCCAGAGTAGATGTAAACAACTCTAACTTTGTCTAAAAACTTTGTTAAATAATTAATTCTTCAACATCAAATGATCAAATACTGGAGTGGTTTTGTTGTTGTTGTTGTTGTTGTGTGTGTTTTTTTCACTCACCTGCTGGATTCCGTCTACAACTCTCAGTGTTTTACACTCATTTTGTACAGAACTTGAATGAGAATGAAGTATACTCAATCTTTCAATCCCATTGGCTAGACCCGTGGTCGGCAAACTGTGGCTTGCGAGCCACATGCGGCTTTTTGGCCCCTTGAGTGTGGCTCTTCCTAAGCCTTAGGAGTACCCTAATTAAGTTAATAACAATGTACCTGCCTATATGGTTTAAGTTTAAAAATTTGGCTCTCAAAAGAAATTTCAATCGTTGTACTGTTGATATTTGGCTCTGTTGACTGAGTTTGCCAACCACTGGGCTAGGCAAACATTGTTGAATAACTTCACAAGTACCCACCAAAGAAGGCCACAGGGTTTCCCTACATACCATCAGATCTGTGGGGCTGGTACGGCAGTCAAAAGAGTACAGCCCATTCTGTCTGATCACAAGGATTCTTGAAATAATTGCTTTTTGTAAGTCTGCTCATACAGTTCTCATTAAATGACTAGCAAGTCAGTAACTGTAACAAAACTGTGCATGTAGAGATTGAGGTTTTATATAATCATTTTATCAAGATACATTTCATATACCTTAACATTCACCCTTTTAAAGTACACAATTCCATGGTTTTTAATATAGTCAGAGTAGTGCAACCATCACCACTATCCAATTTTAGAACATTTGCTCACCCCAAAAAGAAACCCTGTACCCATCAGTAGACAGAATGTTTGATACAGCAGCCATCTCTATCTGCTAGGAGTACTTGCTACCTTATACAGTCATTTCTTGGCCTTTGTCAACTGGAACATGCCCCCCACCAAAAAAAAAAAAAAATTAGAGCATTTAGATAACACCTACAAAGTCTCAAAAAATGTTTTCCAAATAAATTTTTTTCTTTAGTTCAATCTTATCCATGTAGCAGCTTGGGAAGATTCACTGCAAAAATAATTTATTTGCAGAAGAGTAAATTAACATTATCCAACTTACAGATTTCAGAACACATTGTGAACTCATCTGCAAAAGCCAGTTTCTTGCAGATATTCTGTATTGAGGCTCTTATTAATAAAATTAGCTATAAAGTCCTATCAAACTTTTCGACCTTGTTTCCCAAAGATATGAAAACACAATTTGGCATTATTGCAGTTTCAATTTTGAATTATTGCAGTCACCTATTACAAATGAAAATGAAATACTTTTTAGTCAAACAGGCAGCACAACACTAGGCAGGTAATTGTAGTGAAATGAATTTAGTCTGTAATAAAAAAACACAGAAATATAATGTGAGCTATATATGTAATTTAAAATTTTCTACTAGCCACATTTTTAAAATAGTAAAAAGAAACTGGAAAATTAACTGTAATAATATACTGTATTGAACCCCATGTATCCAAAATATTGCTTCAACTTGTATCAATATACAAAAATTGTACTGAGATACTAACTCTTTGAAATCTGGTATTTTACAGTACAACTCATTTTGGAATAATCAAGTTTCAAGTGCTCAATAGCCACATGGGGCTAAGTGGCTCCAATACTGAGCAACACAGTCTCAGATTACTGAAGTTCCTCTTTCAATTCATCATAAAGAGTTGCCTTGGTTTAGGTACTTATCATCTCTTGTCCAAATTATTCCAATGACTCTTAACCAGTCTCCTTGTCAACCCAGCCTCTCTACTGCTGCCAAAATCATCTTCTTAAAATGCTAATATGCTAGTTTGATCATTACAATCCCCTGCATAAAAGTCTTCGATGGTTCTTTACAGCATCCAACTTCCTTAGCTTATAATATAAAACTTGCATTTGGCCTTTGACTACCTCTCCAGTTCTACTCCCTACTTTCCCTGTTCTCACCCATGTTGGCTATAGTAAATTACTTGCTGTCATATGCTTACCCCGTTCTGCCTTTACAAGTATTTTCCCACATTTTAAGACATCCTCCCCTCAATCCTTGCCAACATCACAAACATCTGCTCCTACTTCAGCGTTACATTCTCTGTGACACTTTCCCCATTTCCGGCCAGGGCGAGTTAGATGCGCCCCTCTAACCTTCCTTTTATAGCATCTATCACATTTTCCAGTAGAGTCCAATGTTCTGAGGGTTTGGCTCTAACGTGATGAGGTCAGGCTAAAATCAGACTCGAATTACTTTTGGAAATTTCTTACAAGAGCACGGATATATTGGGAACGAAAATGTGCTGTAGCTTGCAGTCCTAAATGAATCTTCCTCTGGGAATTGGGCAGATCTCCATTTCACAGGTAAGACAAATGTCAAAGAAGTTATGACTGGTATGGAATTTTAATTAGTAAGGTTGCTAACATTATTTTTAGTGTTAGTGTATCCCATAATCACTCCTTTTCCAACTCTCCCCCCACCCCTCCAAATCACTGGGATACTACTATCTAAGGAGGTTATTTTCTCTTTAATCTTCTTGCTTCTATTCAGTACCATTCTCATTATTAAGATGAATGTTGTAATGATCAATTCTTCTGGACAGAGTATTTCTTTTTCCTCCCTCACCCATCCTTCCAACCTTCTTTAGGTCAAGGAGGGTGGTAGCTAATTCTTGAGACGGTTGTAGGTGTGGGAGGGAGAGTAGAGCAAAAATTTTTTAAGCATCTTGAAGTCTCTAACAACGTACTGTATCTGTTCAGTTCTTACCTGACCCCAGCAAAGCACCAATGACAAAAACATCTAAATGCCTTTCTATCTGGGAGGGAAGGGACGGGCAGGGATTGCATGCAGTCTGCAATGTCCAGTTTATTGAGAGTGACCTCAGCCTTAGGACAACTTGTGCGTCAGTCATTCTGCAGGTGCGGAAAAGGACCAGCAGAGGCTAATGAATGGCCACAGTCTCTACTCGCAGGAAAATGGCTGTTCCCAGGTCTGTGAAAGTCCCAAGCCTTGGGGTATAAAGGACCAGTTTAATAGATCCCCTGAGGATGCTTACTAACCATAGAAGAAGAGGAAAGGTAAAATACAAGTGATCTATTTTTGCAATTTTGGAGGACTTAGGAATCTGGCAGGAGGCAAGAGGGAGGTTGCTTAGGCCATCCTGCTGCTGACCGACATACACACTTACGTGGGGATGCAGTGGCCCCCGTGTGCCATTCCACCAAACACACGTTCTTTCTGAGTCAATGTTTGGACATCTTATTAGTCTGTTTTGCAATGATTTTATTTTTCTTCATTCCTGTGAAAATAAACTCTTTCTTTAAAAAGTATATGAGGAGCCCTGGCCAGGTGGCTCAGTTGGTTGGAATATCATCCCATGCACCAAAAGGATGTGGGTTCAATCCCCAGTCAGGGGACCTATGAGAAGCAACCGATCGATGTTTCTCTCTAACTCTCAAATCTCCTCAGATGAGGATGAAAAAAAAGTTGTACAAATTGTGAATGTACTAAATTTACACTTTAAGATGGTCTATGGTTAACTTTATGTTTATGTAACTTTTGGCCTCAACTTTTAAAAATAAAAAGTATATGATGAAAAAAATACTCCAGGATCACAAAGGCCATCATATTTTCCTTCACTGTGTGCACATGACTCGTTTGGTCCTAAAATGTTGCCCAGGAATAGATCTGAATCCTAAGACTACTGTGATGGGCTCTGGGAGAAGAGATTATAATGTCAGAATATTTAGCTCCTAGGATGTGATTAAGCTCATTTTGTTCATCAGTAAAGTGGCATCATAACATTCTTTCCAGCATATTAAAGGAAATGAATCCT
Organism: Myotis daubentonii; assembly: GCF_963259705.1. Lineage (NCBI taxonomy): Eukaryota > Metazoa > Chordata > Mammalia > Chiroptera > Vespertilionidae > Myotis > Myotis daubentonii. The sequence continues at coordinate 39,472,784 of NC_081841.1, forward strand.
AATTAACATCTATAATAGCTCAGTAAGCCTCCTTGTTGTCTTTTAAGTGGAAACTACTGAACCTTTTTTTAATCTCCAATTTTGTATCGTGTCTTCAAAATACTAGTGACAGAATGTATGTGATAAGGAATAAACAAATGCATGGAATAAAAAGAGTTGGAAAGATGCTTAGCCATAAACACAGGACTAACTTTTAAACTATCTACTTTTAATGAACTTATCTTTTATTAGGAAATTCTAAGCATCTATTCCCCTATGGTAAAATGTCACAAAAAAAGGGACACCAAAAATTCTTCCTTCCCCTGTATGTGGCCAGATGCCTCTTCCACCAAGAGGAGGGGTCTATTTTCCTCCCCTTGAATCTGAGCTGGTCCAGAAACTTGCTTTAACCAGGAGAGAGAGACAGAAGTGTCACTGCCGGTTCTAGGCCTGGGCCTTACGAGTCCGGGCAGCTCCTGTTTTTTCTTAGAATCCAGCCACCATTTAAAGAAGCTTTGGCTGAACTATTAAGTAATAATGAGAAGACATAGAGAAGCGGAGAGAGGCCTGCCTGGCCCCTAGTCATTACGGCCGCCCCAGTCAAGTGAGAAAAGCTTTCCTGGACATCTAGCCACATTAGTGACCCCTGTGAACACCACGTGAAGCGGAGTGACTGCCTAGCCAACCCAGGAAACTCTAAGACATAATCACTGGTGTTTTAAGCCACTATCGCAGCCGTGGGCAAACTACGGCCCGCGGGCCAATCCGGCCCATTTGAAATGAATAAAACTAAAAAAAAAAAAAAAAAAAAAAAAGACCGTACCCTTTTATGTAATGATGTTTACTTTGAATTTATATTAGTTCACACAAACACTCCATCCATGCTTTTGTTCCAGCCCTCCGGCCCAGTTTAAGAACCCATTGTGGCCCTCGAGTCAAAAAGTTTGCCCACCCCTGCACTATGGAGTAGTCTGTTACACAGCAATAGGTAACTGGTAAATCCCACGTACCCCCTGATTTTTTTTCTACAACCTTAGATCTAGAGTTGGAATTACATTTCTGCCAATTACAAACTGACCAATCACTCTGATCACCAAAAAATCTTGAAACCTCTAAACTGAGTATTTTTCTAATTTTCAAAATCAAAAGTCCTTATATCTGACCAAGGATTTGTCACCAGAATAAAAAAAATTCCTATAAATCAATAATAAAAAAGACAAACAACCCATTTTTTAATGGACAAAAGATCTGAACAAGAGAATCAATATGACATATACAAATAACCAATAAGCAAATGAAAAGGTACTTAACATCATTAGTCATCAGGTAAAATACAAATTAAAACCACATGAGACACCACCTCACACCCACTAGACTGATCAAAATTAAAAAGACTTACAATACCAAGTGTTGGTGAGGATATGGACCAACTGGAACTCTTATACATTGTTGGTGGGAGTGTAAAATGGTAAAACCATTTAGGAAACTGTCGGGCAGTTTCTTATAAAATTAAACATGTATCTAACTCATAACATCTACAACTCTCCTTAGAAAGTATATATGTAAAAACTGATTTGTACAAGAATGGCAGCTTTATTCATAATAGCAAAAAACTGGAAAGCCAAATGTCCACCAAAAAGCAAAAGGATATACAAATATTTGTGGTACATTCATTCAATGGAACACAACTGAGTAATAAAAAGCAATAAACTACTGGTGCACACTACGACACGGATGAACTTGAGTAATATTTTGAGTGAAAGAAGCCACAATATTCCATATGAAGGTTAAGAACTAATCTATGGTTCTCTCAGCTAGAACCACCATCTCCCAGTAATTTGTCAAAATGACCAACACAGAGGGAACATACCTGCTCTACGTTCTCTAGGCCTTTTAGAAAACACAGAATTGTTCCTTGGGCCACATACATGTGAATCAATAAGAAAGGTGATATTGTTGCTATCAAGGGAATGGGCACTATTCAAAAAGAAAAGCCTCGCAGCCATAGCTGGTTTGGCTCAATGGATAGAGCATGGGCCTGCAGGCTGAAGGGTCCCGTGTTCGATTCCGGTCAAGGTACCTTGGTTGCAGGCTCGATCCCTAGCCCTGGTTCGGGGCGTGGGCAGGAAGCAACCAATCGATGTATCTCTCTCACATCGGTGTTTCTCTCTTTGTGTCTCTCTCTACCTCCCTTCCACTCTCTCTGAAAATCAATGGGAAAATATCCTCGGGTAAGGATTAACAAAAAAGACAAGAAAGGCCTCACAAATGTTACCATGGCAAAACTGGAAGAAGTCCACCTGAAGAAAGCAAAGGAAGTACATAAGCAAGTACAATATAAATGTAGTTTTTTGGAAATTAGGCAAAGGGGAAAATCATTTTTATAGCTATGTATCATATATTTGGGATAAGTAAACAGTGCAACCTTGGTATTTGAACCAAAATACTTTTGATTTATGAACATTTTGTAAAACAAAAAAATAATTCCTCAAATGGGTGCTTAGTTTTTAAGGACTCGAGAAATTTTCCAGCCTTTTAACAAATTTTTATTGAATAACTTATAATAATAAAATATTCTGCCAAGTGCTATGACAGATATGAGGCAGCAAAGACTCAAAAGTCCATACCTCTACAGTACTATATCATAGTTATATTTCACAGACTTATTCATTATAATATGCATATTCATTACATATCATAAGCAGGAGTGTAAGGGCTACTGCACTCAACAAACTCAATAGTACTGTCAGCAATCTAATGCCAGATTAATTCATGCAACCATCTGTACCACTAATGAATGAATCACCACTATCTGATTTTCAAACACCAACCCATCAAAAGTACTGGACTATAAGGATGCCATTAAAAAAAAAATCTTTTACTGTAATAAGATACAGTATCTGTTTTCCACCAAACTTGAAAATTAAATGGGGAGGTTAAGAAATTTTATTTCTGTTTAAGGCCATAAAACCTATATAATTTATATGACAAATGATTAAGAATATTAAGGCTGTGGAAGACTGAAATGAAAGGTTACTATTCACAGGAACTAGATTAAAATTAATTTTAGAATTTGTCTAGACATCTCAGACAAAAACTTGTATTTTTACATCCCTAAAATAAGTAATTAAACTTCTGTTCCAGTGACTCATGAAATAACACATTCTATTTTTTAATGGTCTTAATAATTTTTAAAAAATTGTAAAGATGCAATCTGCTTTCCTAGAACACACTCTCTATTCCCTGTTCAACTCTACAGCTGAATGAGGTCCACATTCTCTTCTATATGACCAGGCCTCAAATTTTCAAAATTGGCTGATTTCCTCTTCTAAGGAACCATACTCTATTCATTTTACCATTTCTCAAAAACCAGTAAAGAACCTTCACCACGCTGTTCTATATTCCCTGGATTCAGTAATTTTTTAAAATGCAATGAGCCCCTGTCTGCCAGGCATTAATATTCTGCATCACAGGTACTAGAGATGCAGCAGTGAATAAAACATACGTGTTCTCTGCCTCACAGAATTAACATTTAGGGGATGTGCTCCAGTTCATCGATGTGTATCTTAAAATCTATCACCCCAGCCCAGCCGGTGTGGCTCAGTGGTTGAGCTTCAATTCATGAACTAGGTAGTCACCGTGCAATTTCCGGTCAGGACACATGCCTGAATTGTGGGCTCAATCCCCAATAGGGGGCGTGCAGGAGGCAGCCGATTGATGATTTGCTCTCATCATTGATGTTTTAACTCTCCCTCTCACCTTCTTCTCTCTAAAATCAATAAAAACATTAACAAAACAAAACACAATTTTTTTTTAAAAAAAAACCTATCACCACAGTTCAGCACAATATGAATATAATGGAATTATTCTGAACAATGCACACAACTAATGCAACCTAGGAATCACACTAAACATTTTTTGGACAGCCTGGTCATATTACTAAGTTATACTGAGCTTGCAGTCAATTCATTTTTTATAGGGAATATATAATTATATGCCAAGCATATACTAGGACTAACCATGCATATAACAACAGAGTATACCCCTGACCTCAAAGACTATGAAACCCTAAAAGTAGACAATTACATAACACTGAGGTAATTGTCATACAAGAGCTATCTACAGAGTGGGCAGAGAACACAGTGGAAGAGTACTTAACTTGGAATATATAGTAGACGCTTTCCCAAGCAATCTCTTTAATAACCTGGACTGAACTAATGTTTCCTTTTTCTCCTGGAAAACACAATGGCTGTTACCCATCGTTGGCCGGAAATGGTCATGGCCAGTAGCACTTCTGCTTCCACTACCTGAAATAGCTTGCTACAGACCTATTCCCAACCTCGTTATGCAGTTGTACATGACACTGAATTTATAATTTAATTAAGTAGACCTATGAAATATGATTGTGGAAAGAGTTGCAATTTCTATGAAAATGAAGCTGAATATGTACAGAGATAGACAAGTTGCTAAAAATTAAAACAGCTGTCCAGTTAGAAATAGAAAGCAAAAATTAGGGTAGAAAATCATAAAAATCTAAAAGGTTTTTACACTCAGGTTTCTTTGGAATTGCTTTACATTCTCACTCCACTGTAAGGAAATGGAAACTAAAACAATAGAAGATTTCATTACATGTGGAGTTTATATAAGAAACATCATAAATATTATAGTAAGCAGATCTTTATTCAAAGGCCTTGGTCCTAAAACAAAAGATTTATGAAACAGAGATATGTATGTATGTTTTAAGAGAAAATGTTTAAAATATGCATGTAACTTTTCTTTATAGTTTATCAGACTTTTTGATTTATTGGTACCAAATACAGTGGAAATAAAGGACTTCACCTACAACCGTCCCCAAAAGAGAAACAAGGATGCCAAGAGGAATTTCGGGCTGCTGCTGTAAGGGAAGATTGAGGATTAAAAATTAATCTGAAGAGGAGAAAATCCATAAAATCAGCAACAGTATGAACAAAGTAGACCTGCTTTGTTTAACAAACCCTGAAATGCTGGGATAAAGCCTCTAACTAGACTTTCTTATTGGTACAAAACCATCCCCATGAATAAATGAGCTCCATGAAAGGCCAGGAGCTTGTCTATTTTTGCTCACTGGCCCACACCTCTGACTAATGGGCCTGGAATGCCTGGAATGAAGCCAGCCCTCAGTAATTCTTATTTAAGGTTGAATGGATCTATCAAATGAGCTAGCTACAACACACTCTGACATTTACAAAAGAAGGAATATCCATGAAATTTGAGCAATGTAAGCTTCAGATAAGCAAAGGACAGTGTGAGCCGGCCCATCAAAAAATAAACATAAGGGCCAGACAATGTTCCAGCGTCCTCTCTCACTCCCTTCCTCTGGGGACTCTACTCTCTAGTTTTACTGATTGTCTCACCATTTCTCAGGCCCCCCTGTTCTCTTAGGCTGAAGTGTCCCCTTCCCTTTCCTTTTCTTCACATTTTAAAATTCTATGCCTCAAAAGAAGTTACAAAAATGGGACATGAAAAGATGCTCAACATCATCAGTCATCAGGGAAATGCAAATCAAAACCACAATGAGCCCTGGCTGGGTAGCCCAGTTGGTTGAGCGTCATCCTGTGCAATGAAAGGTGGCTGGTTCGATTCCCCACCAGGGCACATGTCCAGGTTGTGGGTTTGGTACCGGTCGGATGTGTGCGGGGGCAACCAATCAATGTTTCTCTCTCACACAGAAGTTTCTTCTTCTCTCCCTCTCTCTCTAAAATCAATGAAAAATCATATTTTTAAAAAAACTACACAGTGAGGCCCTAGCTGGATAGCTCAGTTGGTTAGAGTATCGTCCAGATATACCATGGTTGCAGGTTCGATCACAGGCCAGGGCACATACAACAATCAACCAATGCATGCATAAATAAGCAGAACAGCAAAAATCAATGTCTCTCTCTCTCTCTCAAAATCAATAAATTTAAAATTAAAAAACAAAACAAAATGAGAAACCACTTCATAACTCCCTAGAATTATTCTGAAATGAAAACAACAAAAAAACAAAACAAAAAAAGCCCAGTAACTAATGTTGGCTAGGATTTGAAGAAACCGGAACTGGAATCCTCATACATTGTCCAATAGTATAGCTGCCCTGGAAAACAGTCTGACAATTCCTCAATACAGCAACTCCACTTCCAAACTTCAATACCTGAGTACTGAAAATATATCCACACAAAAACTTATACAGGAATATTTATAGTAGCATTACTCCTAATATCCAAAAACTGGAAACACCCATATGTCCATCACCTAATGAATGGAAAAACCAAAATGTAGTATTTTCATACAATGGAATTATATACGGCAATAAAACAGAATAAAGAACCATATGTACTACAACATGCATGAACTTTAAAAATATTAAGCTAAGCGAAAGAAGTCACACAAATATTGCATGATTCCATTTATATGAAATGTCCAGAATAGGCAAATCCATAGATAGAAGATTAGTAGCCCGGCCAGCATGGCTCAGTGGTTGAGCATCGACCTATAAACCAAAAAGTCACGGTTCGATTCCCAGTCAGGGCACATGCTAGGGTTGCGGGTTCAGTCCTCAGTGGGGGGTGTGCAGGAGGCAGCCAATCAGTGATTCTCTCTCATCATTGATATTTCTACCTCTCTTACTCTCTCTCTTCCTTCCTCTCTGAAATCAATAAAAATACATTTTTAAAAAAGAAAGATTTGTAGTCACCAGGGACTGAGGGGAGGAGAGAATAGGGGGTCAACACAGGCACAGGGTTTCTTTCATAGGATGATGAGAATGTTCTTAAAGTTGATTGTGGTGGTGGTTTCACAACTCTGTGAATATATTAAAAGCCACTGAAATTGTTTGCTTTAAATGGTATGTTTCGTATGTGTAGGGTATGTAAACTATATCTCAATTAAGCTGTTTTTAAAAGTTCTGCACATACTTTAAGGTAAGTTCAAATGTGATCCTCCCTCATTTTTCACCTCCCCCATTTCTCACCTAACACAGTCAAGATGAATACTTTCCTCTATGCTGTCAAACCAGCTGTTACTACACTGTTACATATTATCAATACTATATTTGAACCCATGCTACTGAATGGTAAAAAAAAATTTTATTCTTCCTTACATCCACATTCCCATTACCTAACAGCAGTGCATTACAGACAGTAGGTCCTCAACATATCTTTATTGAATCACAGAATTAATTACCCTCAGAGACTGATATAGGCAAATAAAATGAAATCAAATTTATTTTATAAAATTTACCTATAAAAAGGATACAAATGATTAATAGTTATTCTAGGATTCATCTCTTTAAGTGGTAACATAGATAGGATTGAGAAGTTCTGACGGCAGGAGAGAATGGACTAGACGTACTACTGTGCATCTAACCCTGAAAATATGTCAGATTCTATAATCTTCTTGTCTAAAGTTCAACCGTGTGTAACTGCACAGAAATTGCCTTTTCTCCGTTTTTGTTTTTTGTTAATCCTCACCCAAGGATATTTTTTCATTGATTTTTACAGAGAGTGGAAGGGAGGGGGAGAGACAGAGAGAGAAACATCGATGAGAGAGAGAGAGAGAGAGAGAGAGAGAGAGAGAGAGAGAGAGAGAGAGAGAGAGAGAAAGATCGACATCAATCAGGGTTTCTTTTTTTTTTGTCTGTTTATTTTTTGCTGTTTTTTTTTTAATCTATTTTTATTGATTTCAGAGAGGAAGGGAGAGGGAGAGGGATGGAAACATCAATGATGAGAGGGAATCACTGACTGGCTGCTTCCTGCACGCCCCCTATTGGGGATGGAGCCTGCAACCCAGGCATGAGCCCTAGACCGGAATCGAACCCAGAACCCTTCAGTCCACAGGCTGACGCTCTGTCCACTGAGCCAAACCAGCAGGGCTGTTTTTCTTTTTTAAGCAGACTCTAGGCTCGTGTACCAAAATGTTATCAATAGGTGAATCTGGCAGGAAAGTTTATGACTGTTTATTACACTATTCTTTGAAAATTTCTGTATATTTGATATTTTTCAAAATAAGAAATTGTAGAAAAAGAACATTTCTAAAAAGTATAGACTGAGGTTGTGGGACAGGGCAAAGGTAGAAGTAGACAACTGTGGAAACTGTAATCTAGGCGAGAGAGGATAGTCACTCTGACCAGGGTGGGTGAAACAGTATAGGAACTCGGGCCTGGTGGTGGAAAAATATCGAGTGCCCAGGAAGCCAAGGTAAGACCTGATGGCTAGAAGGATCACAAAAATGTCTCCAACCTTCCCTCCCTACTCAAAAATGCAGAGGTAGCTGGTTTTATGGCTCTTCTAACTGCTTCCTAAACGACTGACCCGCAAACACAGCCGATCAGGATTTGACCACTATGGGTCCTCCCTAGGGTAGTGGGATGAGCAGTCCCATCTTGCCCCCACAAGCCCAGGTGCAACACAGTTACCAGGGAACACAGCTGGAGAAGGAAGCCACCCTACTCTGAAATGGAAATTCCTGCAAGCCTGCCTTTTTCAAAATGCCCACCCTTTCAAGTAAGCCCACTTTGCCCCCAGCTGATAAAAGCAGCCAAGCAGAGCCAGCCCCCAAATCAGTTCAGAGGACCTTCCTTGCCTCTGTGCTGCCTCCCTTGTGCTCAAGCACAAGCTTAATAAAATCTGTCTGGCTATTTCTCTGGGGTTTCCTATCAATTTCTATCTTAGGGAACCCAAGAATCCCAATGCCAGTAACAGTCGCATTGTTAGTGAGATGTAGTGGATTCAGGATATATAACAAAAATTGAGGCAAACATTACTAATAGACTAAACAGAAAGAGAGGAATCAGGAATAATGCCAAGGCTTTTGCGAGGTGGACTATCAACTGAAAAGGGGACGATTCTGGGGAGAAGTAACAGGAATCTAGTTTAGAACATATTGATTTTGAGATGCTAATTCAAAATGGAGCTGTTAAGAAGGCAGTTAGTTACCCACTGAAGTCTAGATTTCAGGAGAAAGGTCTGGCCTAGAGACATAAATTTATCGCTCATCAGTAGAGTGCTGATGTTGGATTACATTAAAGTCATGACACTGGTTAGATCACCAAAGGCAAAGACGGTGTCAGGAGCCTATGAAATCACAAGGTGGTGGGCATCAGGGCAGAGAAGAATAAGAGAAAATTTTATAACCTCCGACATCCCAAGGCTGGACAGACCAGCATTTCTTTAAGGAACTGCACGCAGACCCTGAAAGAAGCCCAGACTACTGAAAAGTCTTGAAATATCTGGTTCCCCCACATTTTAAAAGATATACAGCTGGTCAAAGGGCAGATCCAGAATCCCTGAGATGGGGGATTAGGGGAACCTAGATTCCACTTAAGCATTCCACAACAGCATTCAAGACCCACAAAAATAATCAAACAACCATCATTCAAGGAAATGCTCCCCCCCCCCGCGCAAATTACGTGTTTTTTTAAAAGAATTTCTATTACATTTTTTAAGTAAAGACAAGTAATAAAAACAGATATAGCTATATTTGCATTATCAGTAGCCACTACTTTGAATTCTGCACCCTCCAAAATCATCTAGTACAACTGTCCCTCCTTTGCTTTATCATTTCTTACAGAGGATCTAGAACTTTTGTGTTATATAAACTAAACATTACAGCACTGTACTTCAATTCTAACGAAACTGAACACAATGGGACACATTACCTAAATGGAAATGGGCTAATAATTATCTAAGAAGGAGCAGCAGTTTTTACAAACAATAAATGGGTAAGTTTCAGGATATTCGTGAAAAGTCTGAAACTGTATACATTTTGAATGCACATAGATATTTCTAGAACAAAGGTTCACATATTACACTCTCAATGGACCACAGATCTCAACATAGTTTAAACCCTGAGGTTTAAAAATTAACATTGCTAGAGACCTGAAAATCCAAATAAACCACAAACAAAATGTCAGAATTGAAAATTTTTTAATTTAAAAGTGGAATACGCTTTTACCCCTTTCAAAGCAATTACATTGGCAGTAAGAGGGGAAATTTGTCAAGTTCAAGTTATAAGTTCAGAAGATAAAAGTTCTCTAATGAGAACTTGCTTCAAAGAATTTTCTTAACAGAATAAGTACATTTATTCCTGAAAGCTTTAAACCTTAGAGGAACACAAGCCTGGGACCTTAAATTTAAGTTGCTACTTTCAGTTACCAGTGAGGTTAGGAGCTAATTCCCCCTGCTTCATCATTTTATTCCAGGCATTGAAAAGAAAAAGCTTTTAAATGAAAGAAATGTGTAAAACTGAGGAAGGTCCTCAGTTATATTGGTAAAACATGAACGGGAAGAAGAGGCAGCAATAGGCTTAATCATTATTTTCAACTTGGTTCAGCTTATTCAGTATTCAAAGAAATCCAAGCTTTCCTGAATTTAAAAAGCTCCGAATACACTTAACAGCAGACATAAAGGTTGCCTGAAAGCAGCGGTTCTCAACCTGTGGGTCGCGAACAATGAAAATCATCCTGCATATCAGATATTTACATTACGATTCATAACAGTAGCAAAGTTACAGTTATGAAGTAGCAACGAAAATAATTTTATGGTTGGGGGTCACCACAACATGAGCAACTGTATTAAAGGGTCACAGCATTGGGAAGGTTGAGAACCACTGCCTTAAAGTCTCTTCAGTTCTACACCCTATACCAGATACTTATATGCTTACCATGTGGTAAGAACTGTTCTTAGCACATTTGTATTAATTCACTTAATCCATGTGTGGGCAAGTATATTTTTTGTTTTGTCCTTAAGGACTACAGTCAACTTGTCCTTAAAGTCTATGATGTTTGCAAGACTTGAGCTCCCTGGACTGACAAGAATTAGTGGTATCATATCCCCATTATTCCTAAAGGGTCACTTTGGGTTTGATTCAGAAGTGTGACTTCCATTAGAGCGTTCAGAGTCCAGAATCCTGGCATCAGAGCTAGCCCAGGTCTGGACTGCAGGTTTTATTGTGGTTCTGTTCAATTTGGGAATTGCATCTCTTTCCAGGATAAATATAAGAGTATCATTCCATTCAAAATGTTCTCAAATATTAGATGGACCCGGCAACTAACTTGGTCTCTCCAGCAGAAAAAATGACTTCCAATCTCTAGTCTACTCACCATAATGGACAACCTGGTCCTGGCCTAAAAGTAAATCAAAGCTGAAAGAGACTTCAGGACTACCCATTTGGGGACTATGAAGATCTTCACCCAGACCTGACAGAGAATCATTTCACTCAGGTAATATTTATAAAAGAATCTACACTAATAAAAGAGAAATATGGTAATTAGTGTCACTCCGCTAACCTTCCATTGGCTAATCCCCCTGTCACTCACAGAGTAGGGCCGAGATATGCAAATTAACTGGCAGCCGATGCGAACAGGGAGGCTTGCTTGCTTCAGTGACGGAGAACTCCAACGTTCCCCGCCTGACTTGCCGGCCTCTCAGCTGCAACTCTCAGCAACTATGTTGCGAATAAAGAAGCTAAAAAACCCCCAGAAACCTGCTTTACTCAGTGGAGCTTCAGCCAGCCGGACCGCAACATTGTATCAAATACAGACGGTAAACAAAGGCCAGAAACCTGTTTTCAGCAGCCTGAGGCCTCAGAGCTAAAGCTGGTCCAGAATAAAAAAAAAAGAAAAAATGGAGCGGTTGGGAGCTTCAGTCCCAGCCTGAAAACAGCCCTCAGCCCCTCAGCCAGACTGGCCAGGCACCCCAGTGGGGAACCCCACCCTGAAGGGTGTGTGACCAGCTGCAAACAGCCATCATCCCCTCACCCAGGCTGGCCAGGCACCCCAGTGGGGACCCCCACCCTGATCCAGGACACCCTTCAGGGCAAACCAGCCAGCCCCACCCATGCACCAGGCCTCTATTCTATATAGTAAAAGGGTAATATGCCTCCCAGCACCGGGATCAGCGGAGCCTCGAGGCCTCCCGGCACCGGGATCAGCGTGACAGGGTGCAGCGCCCAAACCCCCCGATTGCCCTGCAGCTCTGTGTGTGACAGGGGGCGGTGCCCCAACTCCCCTATTGGCCCTACTCTGTGAGTGACAGGGGGGAGCTCCTCAACCCCCTGATCGGCCCTGCTCTGTGCATGACAGGGGGGAGCTCCCCAACCCCCTGATTGACCCTGCTCTGTACATGACAGGGTATGGAGCCCCAACCCCCCTGATGGGCCCTGCTCTGTGCGTGACAGGGGGTGGCGCCACAACCTCCCCATCGACCCTGCCTTGAGTGTGACGGGGCAGTGCCCCAACCCCCCAATCGGCCCTACCCTGAGCGTGACTGAGGGTGGCATCGCAACCTCCCAATCCGCCCTGCTCTGTGCATGACAGGGGAAGGCGCCCCAACTCCCCAATCGGCCCTGCTCTGAGCCCGACCAGGGGCTGCACCTAGGGATTGGGCCTGCCCTCTGCCACCCGGGAGCACGCCTAAGCCAGCAGGTCGTTATCTCCCAAGGGGTCCCAGACTGCAAGAGGGCACAGGCCGGTCTGAGGGACCCCCCCTTCCCCTGAGTGCACAAATTTTTGTGCACCGGGCCTCTAGTGTATAATAATGAAAAGTACTTATTTATAATTTTCAACGGGGGGAGGGGGGCAGGGAACACCACAGGATAAAAGAATATATAAGATAGGCGAAAAACCACATACAGTCACACTAAAAACTGAAAGAAAAAATAGCGAAAAAAAATTTTTTTTGGGGGGGGGGGCACCATTCTGTTTTATTTCAACTCTCAAACAATATAAAGAGGTGAGAACTTCTAATGCTGAACCATGCAAGTAATAATAAAGAAAAAGATAAAATACTAACAAAAAGACAACCATTTAAAAGTTTTTCATATTTCACAGCAGTACTAACAAGTGTTTCTGGACAACTGCTTCCAACAACAGGAGTCTGAATGTACCCTTAACACAGTGGTTCTCAACCTGTGGGTCGCGACCCCTTTGGGGGTTGAACGACCCTTTCACAGGGGTCGCCTAAGACCATCCTGCATATCAGATATTTAGATTGTGATTCATATCAGTAGCAACATTACAGTTATGAAGTAGCAACAAAAATAATTTTATGGTTGGGTCACAACATGAGGAACTGTATTTAAAGGGCCAAAAGGTTGAGAACCACTACCTTAACAGAAGAACCAGCACGTTTCCCCTGGTAGTTCACACTCAGTCATTGCATACCACATGCTACACGCACCAGACTTCGGTAAACCACATCTTAAAATGTGTAACAAGGCGCCCGGCTGGTGTGGCTCAGTGCTTGAGTGTCAACCTATGAACCAGGAGATCGCACTTCGATTTCCAGTCAGAGCACATGCCCAGGATGAGGGCTCATCCCCAGTGGGGGGCGTGCAGGGGGCCACCCGTCAATGATTCTCTCTCATCACTGATGTTTCTATCTCTCTCTCCCTTCCTCTCTGAAATCAATAAAACTGCATTTTTAAAAAATGTGTAACGAAGTACTGTGCATGATCACAACAAAACTAAAACCCAAGGAGTGTGGAAGGAAAGTAAACTCCAACGCTTCCAGTAAGACATCAGGGAAGCACCGCTGCTGGGCCCTTCCTTTTACCAGTTTAAAGAAAAATTCTGATTTACATTATTCAGCAAACTCAATATTCAGAATCTTAACCAGCAGGCTCAAGTTAGAAGTTATAATACAGGCCACTTTTTTTTTTTTCTTGGTAAATGTTTTACATAAAACATGAAATCAAGTTGTACTTCACTTAAAAACGGAATATTTCAATAGTAAAAATATGTTTATATTTCTCTTTTTTTTTAAGACATTTAATAACAATACCAGAAGACTGGATTTAACTCCCCACCCCCCGTCCTGCCCTCTCCCCTGGCACAGATATGTCAAGGCAAGGCTCCCGGAGAGGCATGTCCACCTGGCTGTGGGCTGGGGACTCAGGTGAACACGCTCCATTCCTGGCTGGGTCAACAGAAAGGCTTCTCTCAGTGATTTTTACTGTAATAACACCAAGTTTACATTAAATAATACTGGAATATGGTGTAATACTGAAATTGTAGGCAGAATAACTTTGCCTGAAGTTCATAATACCTATGATAATACTGATACTGAAAAACCAATGTATTGGGAAATTGAACTCAATCCTCCCCATGAAGTCATTTCTATGAAAACTAACTGGCCAGAAGAAAATTAGAGCTTCTACATAATGCAATAGTAGAGAGTCTTAATTCATCTGGCCAAACGTATCATAAGGTACAAATGACAGTGGATGAAGGAGGAAAACACGGCGATGACCTCCCTAGGGATTCCCTTGTGCCACTGACCCCCAAGGTTCTTTGAAACTTTCCTAAGTCAGCAATCGTGATGAGGGGCTGGCACAGCCTGTCACAGTCTCTTCCTGGGTCAGGGGGCCCCCACCACTCGTGATGAGATGGAGGTCAGCACCTACTTCATCAGCACCATCGAGGGTGAGCTGATGGGCCTGGAAGGAGGTGGGAACACACAGGCGGTTCTGGTTCTCCTGCTTCACTCTTTGGGCTATTCAGGCGCAGCATGGGCACTTGCAGAGCCACTTCCAATTCCCAGCACTTGGTTACTCCTCACATGACTCTCCACACTCCCCCACCCCCCACGGCGGACTCCTGGCCCTGAACATCGTGGAGGGACCGGGCAGACGACCTTTGGACATTGGAGGAGCCAGGACGATGCTGCTGGATTTCCTAAAGCTGGTGCTTGATTGCCCCAGCGCTGTGAATCCCTGACTGAGCTTCTGCTCGTGGGAGCCCAGGAAACCCCAACTGTCCCCACCCCCTCCAGACTCCACGCCACGCCGCCCACCTGCCACCCCCACCTGTGGGGCAGTGGGGCCAGGACCTGCCTGTAGCAGCGGTTCTCAAACTGTAGGTTGCGACCCCTGAAAATACATCCTGTATATCAGATATTTACATTATGATTCATAACAGTAGCAAAATTACAGTTATGAAGTAGCGACGAAAATAATTTTATGTGTCTGCAACAAGCAGAATCCGAAGTAACCGCTTGAGCTAAAGCTGACCCCGAAAATAATTTTATGATTGGGAGTCACCACAACATGAGAAACTGTATTAAAGGGTCGCGGCATTAGGAAGGTTGAGAACCACTGCTAGAGGGTACTGCATCCCGATGCCTGGCTCCAGCCTCAGCTGAATCTCCAGCCTCAGTCGTGGTCCAGCCCTGGGTTCTCCGGAAGTCTGGTCATCACCCACAAGACTGGTGCCCACCAAAGAGAGTGAAATATTGACAATGGTTGTGGCTGAGGATTACGCTTCTAAAATGTTTTCTCTTTATTTTCTATTTTTCTAAATAACCTGGCATTAATCTGTGCTTTTAATGTATTATTCTCAAATTATGAACTATACACATGACCTGCATAATTAATCTAGATAGGTTAGCTTTATATTAGAGCATATTTGTTTATCCCATATCAAAATGCTACTTCCTAAATAGGATGTCATTCTATAACCATTTTCTGATCATTTCCCCAAATCCTTACTAAAACAAAACTCTCTGAGCTACATTCTTTCTCCACTTTGTTTTCAATTCCTTCTCTGAAAAAATACATATTTAGTTGGAATCAAATTTTTATTTCATAGAGTGTAAAATCATCACTCTGGATTTTAAAACAGCACTATAACCCCACATCAAAAAGACCCCTGGAGCAGTGGGAAACATTTGTTGTATATGCATTTCCTATACCCTATTTTAAGTATTTTCATCCTATTAAAAAAGTTCATCCTAGGGTATATATTTCCTATACCCTAGGTTAAGTATTTTCATCTCAAATGTAATATTTGATTGATACATTCAGCAACCAAAATCTATTGTGAGTTTACAGTTTGCAAAGTGAATTTCCAAAAATATCTCACTAACACATTCACATTTAGTTGGCATAGACACATGTGCAATGTTTAACGGAAACAACCCGCCTAAGTCTCACACATGGAGCAGGGCGTCTCTGAGTTTCTCTCTTTCCAGCAAATGTGCTCCATCAGCCATTATGCTTTTTTTCCTTCAAAGCGTTTCTCTCAGGTCACTGCCACCTGGCTCCCTATTAGACAAGTTAGCACTGAGAAACCACTGTCTGAAGGAGGGGCGGGGAAAGGGAGAGAGAGAGAGAAAATATGTATGTAAATACCTCAGTCTGTGACCCTGGCAGTTTCACATTTATTTTTGTGTTTTATATTTCTTTTTTAAAATATATTTTCAAATATAAGGATAGGAAATAAGGGAAACGTATAATGAACTCCTATGTACCCATCACTCTGCAACAATTATCAGTATTTTGTTATTTTCATTTTAACTATTCCTCTCCTAACTTTTTAAGGAAGACAGTGAGTGCTGGAATATTTTCAAACAAATCTTAGACATGACCAGAAAACAATTTCTCACTAGCAAACTTAAAAGTTGTAAAATTGCTTGTCTTCTTACACTTAGTGATATTTTTTTAAAAATTTTAAGTTAAGATATTGAACTTAATGTCTAGGATAGCTTAAGTCAGAATCAGACTTTCAGAGCTAGAAGGAAACACAGGTATCATCTACTTCCTTGCTATTCTAATTGCGACACCAGGGCCAGCAGCATCGGCATTACCCAGAAGCCTGTGAGAAATGCAGAATCTCAGGCCCAGCCCAGACCTACTGAACCAGACTCTGCATTTTAACAGGATCCCCAGGCCATGGCATGTTCATTAAGGTGTGCAAAGCACAGCTGAGAAAACTGAGGCCTAAAGAGGTCAAGAGGCTCTCCCAGTAACAGTAAAACCCAGGATATCTGAGAACAGGTTTTTCCCTTACACGACACACTGCCTCTCAACAAACCTAATTCCCATCACAAGGCCCTCTTAGGCTCTCACGTCTTTCTGGAAGCTAATTCAATTAACAGGTGAATTTCCCATATGACAACTTTTTTTAATTCATGAGAGCCTGACATTTTTCCAAATACTATATTACATGCTGAGCAGACCTGTAAATAAATCAAACCCTTCCTTCTTTGGGTAAAAGGACAGACCTTTTCAGCAAGAGGACCTTCAAGAGGGCCCATTTAATTAATTAATGGCTATGTATTTTTTTCAAAGGTCAGTACGATAGACTCCATATGCAGAGAATATATCGTTGGGCGCAGCTGAAAACTTGGGCCTTTTAACACAGGATCAATAAACACTATACTGAAAGCCAAGCTCATTTTCTAATTGTGGCTTCAGTAAGAAAATTCAGAAATGAATTAAAATGTACCACTGCTCCCATCAGCAATGATAACCAATTCTTGTTACACTAGAAGGGCACTGCCTTTTTTTCTTATTTTTAAAAAAGAAATTATGAGTTTTTAAAGGGAAACTATAAATGAAACCTAAGATTATTAAAATTCATGTAAGAGGCTTCCACTCTTATTTTCAGAAGAGAACTTAATGACACCTGGGAATTACAGAAACGTTGCAGAACACTATTAAGAAACCTACTGTTTATAGAATAGAGATTCGGAATCTTGCGGTGGGGTGTGTTTTCTTAACAAAGTACACAGTGGAGGGTTTTTTAAAAATGTCAAAACAGCCAGAACTGGTTTGGCTCAGTGGATAGAGTGTCGGCCTGCGGACCCAAGGGTCCCGGGTTCAATTCCGGTCAGGGGCATGTGCCTTGGTTGCGGGCACATCCCCAGTGGGGGGCGTGCAGGAGGCAGCTGATCGATGTTTCTCTCTCATCGATGTTTCTGGCTCTCTATCCCTCTCTCTTCCTCTCTGTGAAAATCAATAAAATATATTTTTTAAAAAATAAAAAATGTCAAAACAAGTAATAGTCCTTCAAGAATACTGGTAGAAGCACAGGCACAGCTTCTATGGAGGGCAGTTTGGCAAAATGCAGTAAAAAATAAAGTAGTCCTGGCTAGGTGGCTAAACTGGTTGAAGCATTGTCTCGTGTGCCAAAAGGTTGCTGGTTCGATCCCTGGTGGAAGGTGTGTATGAGTGGCAACCTATCAATTTTCTTTCATATACTGATGTGTGTGTTCTCTCTCCCTCCTTCTTTTCTTTTTCCCTCCCTCCTTCATTTCCCCTCTCTAAAATCAGTAAAACACATCCTTGGTTGAGGATTAAAAATAATAATGAAATAAAATAAAATAATAAAAATAAAGTAAAATAAAATAAAATAGGCATGCTGCTTGACTCAGTAGTTCCTCCTTAGAAATGTGACCCTAAAGAAATAAATTTCAAATGTGTGCAAGGATTTTCCTACTAGAAAGTTCTGTGCAATACTGTTTATAATAAAAAGGTTAAAAATAACCTAAGATTGTAAAGAAAGACAATATGTAAACAACGAAGGGTGGACTATAAAATAAATGATGTTCTACTATTAAAAAGATAATGCCAAAACTGGTTTGGCTCAGTGGATAGAGCGTCGGCCTGCGGACTGAAGGGTCCCAGGTTCGATTCCGGTTGGGGGCATGTACCTGGGTTGCGGGCACATCCCCAGTAGGAGATGTGCAGGAGGCAGCTCATCGATGTTTCTAACTCTCTATCTCTCTCCCTTCCTCTCTGTAAAAAATCAATAAAATATGTTTAAAAAAAAAAAAAGATAACACACATCTAAAATGAAATCATCTCAAAACTATATTTAGGTTTAGAAGTTTAAGACAGTATTTGTATATACTGAAATCATATTATAATTATTGTGATTTAAGTTAAAATATTTAAATAATATATTTTCAAGTTACTTATTACATATTAAATAAATAAGTTACCTATAATATGTTATATCTTTATGTATATACTAGAGGCCCGGTGCACGAAATTCGTGCACTGGGGGGGGGGGGTCCCTCACCCCGGCCCGCACCCTCTTGCAGCCTGGGAGCTCCATAATTGATAGCCCCGCAGAGGGAGGCCCCGCCCACCCACTGCAGCCTGCTGGCGTGTGGCCTGGGCCTCCCTCTACAGGGCGATCATGGAGCCTCCCAATTGATTGCCCCACTGGCCAGTGGACTAGGCCTCCCTCTGCAGGGCAATCATGGGGCGATGGTGGGGACCCCCACCAATTGCATCACACTCACCTTGGCTGGGCTGGCACCAGTGGGTGTCATAGTGTGGTGGTCCAAACAGTCATTCCACTGTTCGGCCGTTTGGTCAATTTGCATATTACGCTTTTATTATTATAGATAATAGAGAGATGATGTCCATTAAAATGCATCAGTAGTTACATCTCAACAGTTGGGTTGCTGTTCATTTTTACTTCTTTTTTGTTTGTTAATATATATTTTATTGATTTTTTACAGCAAGGAAGGGAGAGGGATAGAGAGTTAGAAACATTGATGAGAGAGAAGCATCGATCAGCTGTCGCCTGCACACCCCACACTGGGGACGTGCCCGCAACCACGGTACATGCCCTTGACCGGAATCGAACCCGGGACCCTTCAGTCCCCAGGCTGACACTCCATCCAGTGAGCCAAACCGGCTATGGCCATTTTTACTTTTTATGTTTTCCTGTACTGCTTGAATTTTCCACAAAATCACATGATATATTTACAATCATTTTAAAAATACAATTATGTTATTTTTTAAAATAAAAGTAGAAGTACAAATTCAAGGCTTAGGCAGAATAAGGAAGTTTAGTAATGGGGGAAAAAAATTATGAAAGCGAAAAAATCTACCACCTACGACATTTCAGGTATTTAGGGAAAAGGAGAAATGAGAAAAAGAGCTGAAAGGGTGGGAACAATCCGTAATTTGTTAAAACCAGAGAGATGCTCACCACTTCTGCCACATCAAAAGCAGTGCAGGGGGAAGCTGCTCTTACGTCTCCCAACCCCCAAACAAAACCAACCACATAGACTAGACTTAGGAGCTCACTGTCACGATAATCTAGCTCTCGCCATACTGAGCACAGAGCCCATTTTAAAGTAATGGGGAAGTATGTCACAGAGCACAACATTTTACTGTTCTTTTCAGTAATTCCTCATAGAGGACTTTTCTAAATTTTCTTATATGTCATGTTCCGATATGGATCAAAGCTCCCCTGCCTCCTTTCTTTCTCTTGGGCTTAGAGCTGAAGGCGACTGCACTGGTGACACTTCACAGTAACATGAGCTTTCAGTTTCCCCACCGAAGATTACTGCAGTGAAACCGAAAAACAGCAAACTACAAAAACTGAACCCCAGGTTTCTAATATATGAAGACTTATAGACCTCTGGGGTCCAAAGACTTTTCCTTGAACTCCTAAAATTTAGATGTGAGATCCAAATAACTTACTTTTCTAGTCTTTTAATTTGTACCAAATGTCACAACTTTTATTTACAAGGTTTACTCTGACTTACAAATAAAATCGGGGCTCTCATTAAAACTTGTCTGAACCCAGAGACCCAAGATGGCAGCATAGGTAAATGAGGGTACTCGCCACCTTCCACAACCACATCAAAATTGTAACTAAAATACAGAACAACCATCATTCAGAACCACCTGAAATTGGGCTGAATGGAAGTCCTACAACTAGAGGAGTAAAAAAAAAAAAAGCATACTGAGACTGGTAGGAGGGACAGAGGTGTGGAATGGGTTGGTCCAACACCCATGTGTGGCGTTGTTTTAATCAGGAGGGATATCTAAGCTATGGAGGCCTCCCGTGAGGAGTAAGGGGTCCCAGCCCTACACCAGACCCTCAACCCAGGGTTCCAGAACTGGGAAGAGACATCCCCATAACTTTGGGGTGTAAAAACCAGTGGGGATTGTGGGCGAGTGACACAGAGGCTGCTGGAGACCAAGGCAATTCCTCTTAAAGGGCCGGTGCACAAACTTACATGGACTCAATCCCTCTGAGCTCTAGCATTGAGGCAGGAGCTTGGGGGGACAGGATCTAGATTGTCTGGCATCAGAGCAAGAACTTGGGGGCAGCTTTCTCCCAGATAGGGGTGCTTTCAGGAATCATTGTTCCTATGCTGAGACCTCCTCCTTGGCAGAGCTGACTGGCAGCCATATTTGAGTTTCCATCAGCCTGGTTCAAACTGTTTGCTCCACCTTAGTGAGTCCCTGAGACCCCACCCCACCCAACTTGCAGCCCCACCCAAGCTGTTTGCAGCAGCTTGTCCATTAGAATGGCCTGTCCTGGCTCAGGCTTCAGACTTTCCTAAAATCTCTCAAACAAGCAGCAGCTGGAGTAAGCATGCCCCATACTTATCAATAACAGGCCCAATATCCGGCACTAGCAGCAGCCTGTCTTGCTTCACAGCTTGGCCTAGCTTAACATTTCCATGCTCAAAACAAATAGCAGCCATCTGCAAATCAGTCTTTAGCTCCTGCCAGGTGGCCCCGGGCAGTGACAGAGTCCCCAGAAGCAGTGCACCTGGGGTACAGCTTCAGACCACACCAGATTACAACTCTACATATCCACAAGCGACACCCTCAAGGGGAAGACTCAGTGAGCACCAAAGCCCCACTGATGCAAGACACCATAGTGGCATCTCCTCCACAGCAGTTCTCCCACTGTAGTCACAGCTGGTCTTCACAGCCAATTGGCCTGTAAGTCAATTCCTCCCAGTGACGCCAACAGCAATCAAGGCTCAACTACAACAAGACTGTGTACATAACCCACACAGGGGCGCACCTAGAATGCCCAGCTCAGGTGACTGGGGAGGCTGAGCCACTGGGCCCTACAGGACACCTACTACACTCAATGAATTCCAGGAGACATAGCAGCTCTACTTAAAACACAGAAACAACACAGGGAAGCAGCCAAAATGCAAAGACAAAGAAATATGTCACAAATGAAAGAGAAATCTCCTAAAAAAGAACTAAATGAAATGAAAGTAAACAAACTCTTAGATACAGAGTTCAAAACAATGGTTATAAGGATGTTCAAGGATCTTAATGAGAGCTTTAAGGGACTTAGTGAGAATTTCAAGGATTTTAGTGAGAATTTCAAAGACATGAAAAAGGACCAGTCAGAAATTAAGCATACACTAAATGAAATAAAGAATAATTTACAGGAATTCAACAGTAGAGGATTCTGAGAATCAAATCAACTATTTGGAATATAAGGAAGCAAAAAACACCCAACCGGAAGAGCAAAAAGAAAAAAAGAATTCAAAATATGAAGATATTGTAAGGAGCCTCTGGGACAAGTTCAAGCGTACCAACATTCACATTATGTGGGTGCCAGAAGGAGAAGAGAGAAAGATATTGAAAACCTATTTGAAGAAATAATGACAGAAAATTTCCCCTACCTGGTGACAGAAATAGGCTTACAAGTCCAGGAAGTGCAATGTCCCAAACAAGAGGAACTCAAAGAGGCCCACACCAAGACACATCATAATTAAAATGCCAAAGGTTAAAGACAAAGAGAGAATCTTAAAAGCAGCAAGAGAAAAGCAGTTAGTTACCTACAAGGGAGCACCCAGAGGATTGTCAGCTGATTTCTCAACAGAAACTCTGCAGGGAATGACAATAAATATTCAAAGTGATGAATAGCAAGGACCTACAATCAAGATTACTCTACCCAGCAAAGCTATCATTTAGAATTGAAGGTTAGATAAAGAACTTCACAGACAAGAATAAGCTAAAGGAGCTCATTACCACCAAACCAGTATTACTAGTAGATGAAATGTTGAAGCATATTCTTTAACAGGAGGAAGAAGAAAAAGAGGAGGAGGAAGAACAACAAAAGTATGAGCAATAAAATGGCAATAAATACATATCTATCAATAATTGAATCTAAAAACCAAAATAAATAAAGACACTAATGAACAAAATAAACTGATGAATAAAATAAAACCAGAGGTATGGAAACATGGAATAGACTGACAAATCTCAGAGGGAAGGGGAGAGGGAAGGGAAGAAATTAATCAAAGAACTTATATGCATACTAGAGGCCCAATGAATGAAATTTGTGCAAGAGTAGGCCTTCCTTCCCCCGGCTGCTGGCACCGGCTTCCCTCTGGCACCCAGGATCTGGGCTTCCCTCCGGCCCCTGGCAGGCACCTGAGACTGGGCTTCTCTTGATGCCCTGGCTTCATCCAGAAGGTTGTCCGGAAGTACGTCTGGTCTAATTAGCATATTATGCTTTTATTATTATAGACTAGGGGCCCGGTGCACGAAATTCGTGCACTAAGTGTGTGTGTGTGGGGGAGGGGCGGTGTCCCTCAGCCCAGCCTGCCCCCTCTCACATACTGGGAGCCCTCAAGCATTGACCCCCATCACCCTCCAATCACAGGATCGGCCCCTGGCCCAGGCCTTACGCCTCTGGGACCCTCATTTCCCCCCATCACTGGTTCTGCCCCCAGCCCAGGCCTGATGCCTCTGGCCCAGGCATCAGGCCTGGGCAGGGGACCCCCAGACCCCTCCGATTGCTGGCTCTGCCCCTTGCCCAGGCCTGATGCCTCGGCCAGAGGCGCAGACCCCCATCACCCTCCGATCGCCTGATCGGCCCTTTGCCCAGGCCTGACGCCTCCGCCAGAGGTGTCAGGCTTGGACAGGGGACCCCCATATCCCCCCAATCACTGGCTCTGGCCCCCGCCCAGGCCTGAGGCCTCTGACCCAGGAATCATGCCTGGGCAGGGGACCCCCATCTCCCTCTGATCGCTTGCTCCACCCCCCACACAGGCCTGATGCCTCTGGCCCAGGCATCAGGCCTGGGCAGGGGACCCCCAGCCCCCCGCCCAGGCCTGATGCCTCGGCCAGAGAAGTTGACCCTCATCACCCTCCGATCACCAATCACCGGATCGGCCCCTTGACCAGGCCTGAGGCCTCCGGCAGAGGTGTCAGGCCTGGGCAGGGGACCCCCAGCTCCCCGCGGTTGCAGGCTCCGCCCCTGCCCAGGCCTAACGCCTCTGGCTGAGGCGTCAGGCCCGGGCAGCGGGGACCCGCAGCTATAGCGGCCCCGCGATTGTGGGCTTCGCTTTAGGCCCAGGCAAGGGACCCCTAGCTCCCAGGACTGCCAGCTTCGACCGTGCCCAG
Organism: Myotis daubentonii; assembly: GCF_963259705.1. Classification (NCBI taxonomy): domain Eukaryota; kingdom Metazoa; phylum Chordata; class Mammalia; order Chiroptera; family Vespertilionidae; genus Myotis; species Myotis daubentonii. Next base: position 39,496,694 of record NC_081841.1, read on the forward strand.
CTCCCATTGCTGGCTCCACCCCTACTTCCTGCTATCACTGGCCAGGGCGGAAAAGGCACCTGATTCTCCGATCATGGCTGGGGGGCAGGGCAAAGGCAGCCCCAGGGCCGCCTTTGCCCTGCCCCCCAGCTCTTAGCTCCCCCCTGGGTTTCCGATCACTGTCAGTGGCAGGGGGCTTCTTCCTGCTTTCCCTTTCGCCTCCCTGCATTGTGCCTACATATGCAAATTAACCGCCATCTTGTTGGCAGTTAACTGCCAATCTTAGTTGGCAGTTAATTTGCATATAGCCCTGATTAGCCAATGGAAAGGGTAGCGTTGTATGCCAATTACCATTTTTCTCTTTTATTAGTGTAGATATGCACTACCTATGGACACAGACAATAGGGCAGTGAAGACCTGGGGCAGGGCAGGAATCGGGTAGAGGGGAGCAATGGGGGGGGAAAAAAGGTAGACATCTGTAATACTCTCAACAATAAAGAATATTTTTTAAATTAAAATTAATAAAACTTCTCTGAACCCATTACTCCATCAATAAAACAAGATAACTACTCATACTGATGGAGAAAAATACATTTTGCAGAGTACTCTAAATCAACTCACTGCCTCTAAAGAATTGGCTTAATTATAGCAGTAAAATCCAAACACAAATCAATCTAATAACTAGGAATTGACTACGCATCCATTTAGCAATTGGAAGTTTATTTTAGTATTTGAAACTCTAGTTCTTCAAAATGGAAACCTCATAAATACAGTCTGATATTGATTTTTTTTTTTATTAACAAATGCAACTAACACAATTTCATCCCTCCTAAGGAGTGATTTAAGACTCTTCGGATTGCCAATTTATTCAGCATTATTGAAGCATTATCCGTATGGAGAGGAGAAAACTATGGTTGTCCTTTCAAATATTAGTCATTCAATCACCAAATGCACCTTAATTCAATAGTAAATGCCACTTGAAACAAAAGCTTTAACCACAGGTGAAAAATGAAAAGCAAACTTTCTACCATCCCAGCATTGATAATCCTTATTACTGAAGGAAGGGGGGGAAAATCAGTCTCCAACCTATTTTAGGCAAACTTTTCCATTAGTAGAGGAAATTAACTGATAACAAATGAAGCTACTCTCCATAAGTTACTTTCCCTCAACATATCAAATTCAAAGACAAGTCTAGGAATTGGGGACACAGCATGGAAGAAGAGAAGAGAAAGGAGGTCATACTCTCCTAAACCACATTACAGTTCAGAATCAGCTCCATTAATCTAATTGAAAGTACCAGCAAGGATTTTCCATCAGCTAGATAAGCTACCTCCTATCATTCATTATGATGTATTGCTTACGCATATAATGTTGCTAAAACACAAATATTTTGGAATTATCTCAGGCAATGAGAGAGAAAAGAACACACAAAAAAATATTTTAAAGCCTAGTATGTTCAACAACTAGTCATTTTCAAAATTCATAATATTAATATATTATTAGCAGTAAGAATATCTTTCTGCCTATATTTTGTTTCAATGTTCAGCTTAATAAAAGGGAAATGTAAATGTAAGACTCTGATAGTACTTACTAATACCTGTTTAGCAAGTATATACTTGAAGTTTAATCAAGGAATTAAGCACTTCAAGCCCTGGCCAGATAGCTCAGTGGGTTAGAGTGTTGTTCTGATATGCAAGGTTGAGGGTTGGATCCCTAGTCAGAGCACATACAAGACTCAACCAATGCCTGGCAGGTATGGCTCAGTGGTTGAACATGGACCCATGAACCAGGAGCTCAGGGTTTGATTTCCGGTCAGGGCACATGCCGGGTTGTGGGCTCAATCCCCACCCAGTAGGGGGCGTCAGGAGGTAGCCAATCAGTGATTTTCTCTCATCATTGATGTTTCTCTCTCTCCCTCTCTCTTCCTCTCTCTGAGATCAATAAAACTATATAAAAAAAGGAATCAACCAATGAATGCATAAATAAGTGGAACAACAAAAATCGATGTTTCTTTCTCTCTCTCAAGTCTATAAATTTTTTAAAAAATGTTAATTAAAAAAAAAAAAGAACTTCAATGAAATAGTGAAGGAACAAAATCAAAAGATGTGAATCCACCAGGAAAAGGGCCAGCTGTGTGTTCACTCTGATCTTGAGTTTACTACCAAGTGAAAAATTCTAAGAATTATATAAGGGAAGGAAAAGGGGAAGAAAAGAGAGATACTCTGAGTGTTGCTGCCCTCCTTCTTTAGTATTCTTTTCCTTACAAAATACTCATAATGTTTCCTCTAAAATGTGTTAAATGTCTTTACTGACCAGTCTGTAGAGTATTTATGAGCTATATTTGGCCCTTTTCCTCTTCTCCATCTACATTCTCTCCCTTGGTGATCTTATCCAGTTTTAATAACTTAAAAAATGTCTGATTTTTAATTCCTGCTGTCTTTTCTCCTAACTCCAAAGTCATATATCTAATCATTTTTTTTTAATCTTTATTGTTGAAAGTATTACATAAGTCCTCCTTTTCCCCCCATTAACCTCTTCCAGCCCACTCCTATCCTCGCCCCTCCTCCCCAGGCCCTCACCACCCCACTGTCTGTGTTCACAGGTTATGCATATAAGCATACAAGTTCACTGGTTGATCTCTTCCCACCCACCTTCCCCTATCTTGCCTCTGAAGTTCAACAGTGTGTTCATGCTTCTATGACTCTGGATCTATTTTTGATCATCAGTTTATTTGGTTCATTAGATTCCACATATCTAATCACTTTCTTAACTATGATATCTACTAGGCACCTCAAACTCAGCATGTCCAAAACTGAATTCTACACCACCCTCCCTCCAACCTGTCTTCCCTATTGAAATTGACGCAACTCCATTTGTAGTTGTGCTCAATTCCAATCCCCCCACCTTGCTCTCACATTCCACATTTGGTAATAAAATCCTATTGCTTCAATTTTCCAAATATATCCAGAAACTGATCATATCTCACTGTCCATTCTGAGTTGCCACAATCTCTGACCTAGATTACTGCAAGCTTCCTAACAGATCTCCCTGCTTCTACCCTTTTACCCTTTCAATTTAGTCTTCACACAGCTGCCAAATGACCCTTGTAGAGCTAAGTCAGAGGTCTCGCCTCTGTTCCAACCCTGAAATGGCTCCCCATCTCCTTCAGAGTCAAAACCAAAACCCTTTCAATACTACAAGGCCCTTTTATGATCTGGCCCCCTGTGACTCTTCTGCCCTCCCCTCGGGTTATTCTCCGCCGCCGCACCTCCCCCCCCCCCCCCCGCCCCCTTTCCCCTTTAGGGTTTAAGTCATCAGACTACCACGGAGGCCCCACTGAAGGCTTTTGTTCAGCCTGTTCTCTTAGCCTGGAAGGCACTTATCCTGAATATCTACTTGGCTAACTTTCCTACTTCCTTTAAACCTTTGTTCCAAGACGACTTTCTCTGTCCACTCTATTTAAAATTTAATAACAGCCCCTTCCTTCACCACAAAAACAGAAAAGAAAACCCATCTCATCTAGCAAAGACTAGAAGAAATTACTAGAACTAGAGGGAATATATTCCCATAAGAAAGTGGAATAGGAGATTAGCTGAAACCTTTTGTCAAGACCCCAGTAATGTTTAGGGACTTGAAAAGAGAACTCTATGTGCAAAGGATAAAAAAGAGATCAGTTACCAAAAAGGAACCATATTCAGAGACCTCATCTGGGTAACAAATATACAGTTGTTACACACTAATATAAGAGTCTCAGGGGGAAAAAAACACACAAAACAAAACAATGTAAAGCATAGCAAAGCATTTCCTTACCCACACTAGGCAAAAGAGAAACAGCAAGGAAATATATCCCAATTCCAGGTATACGCAAATAAACAATTTCTGCTCCAAATATCTGTCCCAGTTTGTCTCTAAGAAAAGAGGCTTACCTGCCATGCTGCTGTTTTAAAATCAAGAACAAAACAAAAACAAAAAAAATCATCATTTTGAAATCTGCTTAGCCAACATCTGACTTCCTACATTTATAGCTTCAGTTTTCAAAAAGGATACCTAAAACTCCAATTTGTTTAGGAAAAGTTAAAGAGACAAACAGAAAAAGTTGCCATTTCAAAGGGGAATGAAAAATCAACAATTTATTCAAACATGTAATGGAATGTCTCATATAGGTCAGGCCTATGATAGGACCTGATAGGACCTCAAGAGTGTAGTGACGGCAGTCAAACTGAGTCACAAATGTCAAACACATTGGCTTTTTTTTTCTTTTCTTTTTTTTTTTTAATTAATTTATTTTTTTTTATTGCTTAAAGTATTACAAAGGGTATTACATATGTATCCATTTTATCCCCCCGCCCTAGACAGTCCCCTAGCCTCCCCTATCACCCAGTGTCTTATGTCCATTGGTTATGCTTATATGCATGCATACAAGTCCTTTAGTTGATCTCTTACCCCACTACCTCCTGCCCCCCAACCCTCCCCGGCCTTCCCGCTGCAGTTTGACAATCTGTTTGAGGCAGCTCTGCCTCTGTATCTATTATTGTTCAAAAGTTTATAATGGTCTCTATTGTCCATGAATGAGTGAGATCATGTGGTATTTTTCCTTTATTGACTGGCTTATTTCACTTAGCATAATGCTCTCCAGTTCCATCCATGAAGTTGCAAATGGTAAGAGTTCCTTCCTTTTTACAGCAGCATAGTATTCCATCGTGTAGATGTACCACAGTTTTCTAATCCATTCATCTACTGATGGGCACTTAGGCTGTTTCCAGATCTTAGCTATGGTGAATTGTGCTGCTATGAACATAGGGGTGCATATATCCTTTCTGATTGGTGTTTCTGGTTTCTTGGGATATATTCCTAGAAGTGGGATCACAGGGTCAAATGGGAGTTCCATTTTCAGTTTTTTAAGGAAACTCCATACTGTCTTCCATAGTGGCTGCACCAGTCTGCATTCCCACCAGCAGTGCACAAGTGTTCCTTTTTCTCCACAACCTCTCCAGCACTTGTCGTTTGTTGATTTGTTGATGATAGCCAGTCTGACAGGTGTGAGATGGTACCTCATTGCTGTTTTGATTTGCATCTCTCGGATGATTAGTGACTTTGAGCATGTTTTCATATGTCTCTTGGCTTTCTGAATGTCCTCTTTTGAAAGGTGTCTATTTAGGTCCTTTGCCCATTTTTTGATTGGATTGTTTATCTTCCTTTTGTTAAGTTGTATGAGTTCCCTATAAATTTTGGAGATTAGGCCCTTATCAGATATGTCATTGGCAAATATGTTTTCCCACACAGTGGGTTTTCTCGTTGTTTTGTTGATGGTTTCTTTTGCTGTGCAGAAGCTTTTTATTTTGATGTAGTCCCATTTGTTCATTTTTTCTTTAGTTTCAAGTGCCCTAGGAGCTGTATCAGTGAAGAAATTGCTTCGGCATATGTCTGAAATTTTCTTGCCTTTGGATTCTTCTAGAATTTTTATGGTATCCTGTCGTACATTTAAGTCCTTTATCCATTTTGAGTTTATTTTTGTATATGGTGTAAGTTGGTGGTCTAGTTTCATTTTCTTGCATATATCTGTCCAATTTTCCCAACACCATTTATTGAAGAGACTATCTTGGCTCCATTGTATGTTCTTGCCTCCTTTGTCAAATATTAATTGAGCATATTGGTTTGGGCCGATTTCTGGGCTCTCTATTCTATTCCATTGATCTATATGCCTATTCTTGTGCCAGTACCAGGCAGTTTTGAGAACAGTGGCTTTGTAATACAACTTGATATCTGGTATTGAGATCCCACCTACTTTGTTCTTTTTCAGGATTGCTGCAGCTATTCGGGGTCTTCTTTTATTCCAGATGAATTTTTGGAAAGTTCGTTCTAGATCTCTGAAGTATGCTGTTGGTATTTTAATGGGAAGTGCGTTGAATTTATAGATTGCTTTGGGTAGTATGGACATTTTAATGATGTTGATTCTACCAATCCATGAACACGGTATGTTCTTCCATCTGTTTATGTCTTCCTCTATGTCTTTTTTCAATGTCCTGTAGTTTTCTGAGTAGAGGTCTTTTACCTCTTTAGTTAAGTTTATTCCTAGGTAGCTTAATTTTTTTGGTGCAATGGTAAACGGGATTGTTTTTATAATCTCTCTTTCTGAAAGTTCACTATTGGTGTATAGAAATGCCTCAGATTTCTTGGGGTTAATTTTGTATCCTGCTACATTGCCAAATTCATGTATTAAGTCTAGTAGCTTTTTGATGGAATCTCTAGGGTTTTGTATGTATAATATCATGTCATCTGCAAATAAGGACAGTTTTACTTCCTCTTTTCCAATTTGGATGCCTTTTATTTCTTCTTCTTGCCGAATTGCAATGGCTAACACTTCCAGTACTATGTTGAACAGGAGTGGTGAGAGGGGGCATCCCTGTCTTGTTCCTGTTCTTTTTTTTTTTTTTTCTTTTCAATATACTTATCAGCTATATTGATAATGGCTACATATTCTGGAAGTTTTCCTGTTCAAACTATATACCATGAGCATCTATTATGTGCATGGCTGAGAGGTTAGAAAGGTGAACAATAGGTTATATTTATTGTTTCCTATGTACCCCAGACACTACATATTCTCTCATTTATCAATCCAGCAACTTCACAAGTTAAATGCATCCCTCCTTCAGAGATGATAAGCTAAGGCTTAGAAAGTTTAAAAGGCAAAACTGGAAAAGTGGTAGATTTAATCTGAGGCACTTTTTTCCCCCTATATATTTCTTTATTGATTTCAGAGAGGAAGGGAGAGGGAGAGATAGAGAATCATTGATCAGCTGCCTCCTGCACGTCCCAAGCCCGCAACCCAGGCATGTGCCCTTGGCCAGAATTGAGCCCAGGACCCTTCAGTCCGCAGGCTAATGCTCTATCCACTGCGCCATACCGGCCAGAGCAATCTGAGGCACTTTAGAAACTCCAGAACCCTGCTCTTAACTACTATGCTAAATGGTTTTGTTCAAGTAACTTCAAGTCTAGAGGACAGAGAGAGGTGCTTAGAAATAATGTTAATACACAGAGCCAGCCCCACCTCCTTAGTACCCAAAAGTCTACCTGATAAATAAAAATGGTAAATTAAGTACCCACAGGTAAAAAGTGCACACATTTTATATTACAGAATTACTCCCTAAAGGACAAATTTAATTTTAATAAATAAATGGCTTGTGGTGTATGATCTAGGTCCATGGTCGGCAAACTGCGGCTCACAAGCCACATGCGGCTCTTTGGCCCCTTCAGTATGGCTCTTCCTAAGCCTTTGGAGTACCCTAATTAAGTTAATAACAATGTACCTACCTATATAGTTTCAGTTTAAAAATTTGGCTCTCAAAAGAAATTTCAATCATTGTACTGTTGATACTTGGCTCTGTTGACTAATGAGTTTGCTGACCACTGATCTAGGTAATGACAGCAATTTTATAAGAAAAATAAAATGAATGAAAATAATAGACCAATAGATCAGAAACTGATCATATCTCACTGTCCATTCTGATTTGCCACAATCTCTGACCTAGCAACTAATGGACCAATTCCCAGCTCCTTCCTTTCTACTCTAAAAAAGCTGCTCTGTAATACCTTAAATTAATTACTTCAATGACAAGACTTCTAATTCTGTCCAATTCATCTCTTCCTAATACATGGGAATAGTCAGGTGACTTGTGGTACAGCACAAAACTAAATACCACTTTAAGCATTTACCTAGAAAGTGTGTCTGTGTGTGTGTGTGTGTGTTTACAAATTCAGAATACTTATCTAGAAAAGGCTTCCTTCTGCTTCTAAGTAAAACTCCTTTTTGCACATTAGCCACACAAAGCTTCCTAAGACAGATGGGCAGCCTGCAAGGCCTTCAAATCCTTTGTTTAAAAGGTGGCAAATACAGTCAGCCAGGTTTCTGGGAAGCACTGACCCCAATAAAGCCATTATGTTTCTTCATCTTGTAAAACCAGAGCAGACAAAGGAGCCAAAAGCTAAAAGAAGAGGAACCAAAGGATGATCAGACTTACACATTAAAATCCGTATCATAAAAATCTGTGACACAAACCGGCCCTACTCTTCCAATACTACTGTGACAATGTAAGACTGCAAAAATGGAAAGACTGACCCCACTCTGTTTTTAAAATCTTAATCTATCATTCAGTTACGATTAAAAAAAAAAATCTCGGCAGTTGGTATGAACACAAACTGCCAACCTCCTTTTAAAAAAAAGAGGGTTCTCTTCCCAAGTGAACAGGGAGCTAATGAAAGAAAATCAGATTTGAACACTGAAGACATTCCTAACGGTGCAAAGTTTCTTCTCAAATATAAAGTGGGAATAACTAGGTGAATCTCAAATTACTATTCAGTGAAAAAGCGGTCTCATGAGCTTCTACCTAAATTTACCATCAATTTTCAGAACTCCTGGTTCTGAATGCTAAGTAATAATCCTAGTATCTATGATCTGAAGTAAAGAAGTTAATTTTAAAATATAAAAGGATCATTTATGATCTTCCTTGATCTACATATTAAATGACTTCAAGAAATCTCTGAGAAAATAAATTTTCACAGAAAGGAAGGGAGAAGGATAGAGAGCTAGAAACATCGATGAGAGAGAAACATCGATCAGCTGCCTCCTGCACACACCCCAGTGGGGATGTGCCCGCAACCAAGGTATGTGCCCTTGACCGGAATTGAACCTGGGACCCTTCAGTCCACAGGCCAGCGCTCTATCCACTGAGCCAAACCGGTTAGGGCTATTATAGTTACTTTTAAAGCATAATGAACTATAGTGGGATGGATGACTTCAGCCATTGCCTGTTCTCAAATCTTATACTGATTTGCCCCATCCCTTAGCTTGCAAGAGAATTTCTGAGTATGCACAAACTTTTCCTGGTCTTTTCTTTATTGATTACATCCACAGACACAAGGAAGCAAAACGAGGACAACCCACTGCAACTCCAGATTGGCTACCAGACGACGAGAGTATGTGAGGATCTAATGGAAACAAGGCAGGGACTGTTGGAGCCCATGAATATTTCAGCAGAATAATGAAAAAGTGTGCCAGATGGGTTCGCTTGCAGCTGGCTAACAACTAAATTTCTGACCAAAGCCAAAAGCTTCCTTACATAATTTATCAAGCACTTTTCAGTTCATTCTTCGTTTATTCATTTTCCTTTTTCAAAGAGCAACATCACCCTAACTTCTCTTTCAAAGTGGGACTTTTTTAAAAAACGTTTTTAAAAGAAAAAGAACACCTGTGTGCCCTATACTGCTGAGTCTGAAGCATGAATCCAGGTGTTAATACTGAAGCAAAAATGGACAAAGGAAGTGCTACAAACGCCTAACCACTCTTTTTAAACAAAGTAGTTTAAAATAAACACTAATTGCCAAGGGTTAGCAACAGCACAAATACAAATCAACTCTGCTTATGAAGGCCCACCCTTCCCACAGCACACTGGTCTCTGCCTACCTCTGCACTCATCTGCCAACTTCCTACCCGATATTCTAGACACAAAAGCAGCTGAGTTCACCTGTATTCTCGAGTTCTTTCAGCAATGAAAATAATAATCATGTAACACTTCGGAGCACTACTATGTTCAGGCACTGTTCTAGGCATTTGACCAGCAAATCCCAAGAGGACTTAGAATTCTAACATTATTAGGTAAAGAGCCTTTAAGTAACGTGCCCAAAGCAACCCAGCTTCAGAGCCTGCACTCACACTCTGACACTGCCTCTCTAAAACACATCTGTGTTATTCATTCAAGTACAGATTGCATCAAAACCCTGCACACTACCAGAGTTTGGGTAGATTCTATTTAAAATCATTGCTAAAGATTATAAGTCCTAAATCAGAGGTTTAAAAGCTTTAACACTGCACCCCCACCAGGTGGCTCAGCTGGTTGGAGCACGACGGACCCATGCACCAAAAGGCTGCGGACTCGATTCGCAGGGTCAGGGCACATAACTAGGCTGCAGGTTCAATTTCCAGTTAGGGAACATAACTAGGTTGCAAGCTCAATCCCCATATAAGAGGCAACCAATCAATGTTTCTCTCTCACATCAATATTTCTCTCTCTTTCTTTCTCTCTCTCCTTCTCTCTCTCTCTCTCTCTCTCTCTCTCTCTCTCTCTCTCTCTCTCTCTCAAATTAATAAAAACATATCCTTGGGTGAGAATTTTTTTTAAAAAGGCTCTAACATTGCCAAAATCAGCATGGTGGCCAGCCTCCAGGATGGCTCAGTGATCCCTGCCTCCTGGCTGTCACAGCCTCGTGGAGTGCCTTCTCACAGTGTACCAGGGTTGGTCTATGTGACCAATAGCACAAAGCATGAATGATGGCATGTCACTTCTGATATTAGGTTATTGGAAAATATGGCTCCCCTCTACCATACCCTGTTCACTTGCTCTGAGGGAAGCCAGCAGCTATGTCATTAGGACATACAGGTGACCTATGGGGAGACGCAAGGGCTAAGGAACAGAGGCTGCTAACAAACATACAAGTGAGTTTGGAAGTGATTCTTTAGACATGGATGGGCCAGACTCTGAGATGACTGCAATCTCATGAAAGACTGAGACAGAACTACTCAGCTAAGCTGCTCCTGGATTCCTGACTCTTAAGAAGTATGCAGGATAATAAATGCTTACTTTGAGTGCTGTATTTTAAGATAATTTGTTCCAAAGGAATAGCAAACTAATACAATCAAGCAGCCCTATTGACAAGCTTGTTTGTAACACTGGCGTTAAAAGAAAGAGCCTTCTGATTTCAGGAGTAGCTTTTTGAGGTAGCCCACAGCTTGGTGTGGTCTTGGCGTACGTGACCAGGACCAACAAGTACAGCCCATCCACCTCACCTTCAGACAGGTGCAGAATAGATCTCGGATCCAGGTGTGGTTTTATGAGCAAGTAACTATGAGGATAGAGGTCTGTATCATTGTTTTTTTTTAATCTTTGTTTTTTTAAAGGAATAAAAATCCATTGACTGTTTTTTGTTTTGTTTTGTTTTAATACATTTTTTATTGATTTCAGAGAAGGAGAGAGAGATAGAAACATCAATGATGAGAGAAAATCATTGATCAGCTGCCTTGTGCATATCACCTACTGGGGATTGAGCCCGAAACCTGGGCATGCGCCCTTGAATGGAATGGAACCCGGGACCCTTCAGGCCTCAGGCTGATGCTCTATCCACTGAGCCAAACCCGCTAGGGCTATATCATTGGTTTTGATGAGTACATGAACCTCATATTAGATGATGCAGCAGTGATGCATTGTAAAAAAAAGTCAAGAAAAAAACTAGGTTAGATCATGCTAAAAGGAGATACTACTCTGGAGCACAGTAGGTCCAACAAGAAATGACCAATAAATGAGAAACTGCTGAGAAGCAATACAGTTTTTTTTTTTTTAGGGGTCCTTTGCTGGAAGCATAGTTCTTAAACATTTACTCACATTGCTTTGATTACCCTTATGCTATTATCAGATGATAATAAATGTGTGGGATTGTTTTTATTAAAGAAAAGAAAAAGCCTTCTAAGATTTCTAAATTTCCAAGTTGGAATAACATTCATGCTTTTAATAACTTACTTTCTCAAAATCTATGTTAATATAACTTTAAAAATGTTAAAGGCACACATAAGGCCCTGGCTCAGTTGGTTAGAACGTCATCCAGATACGTCAAGATTACAGGTTCGATCTCTGGTCAGGGCACATACAAGAATCAACCAATAGATGCACAGATGGGTGGAACAACACATCGATGTTTCTCTCTCCCTCTTCCTCTCTCTGAAAAAATCCAATAAAAAATTTTTTTTGAAGAATTTTTTTAAAGCACACATATGACTTCTTTTTAAAAATATATATTTTATTGATCTTTTACTGAGAGGAAGAGAAAGGGATAGAGAGTTAGAAACATCGAATGAAGAGAAACATCGGCCTTAACCGGTTTGGCTCAGTGGATAGAGCATCAGCCTGCGGACTCAAGGGTCCCGGGTTCGATTCCAGTCAAGGGCATGTGCCTTGGTTGCAGGCACATCCCCAGTGGGGCTGTGCAGGAGGCAGCTGATCGATGTTTCTGGCTCTCTGTCCCTCTCCCTTCCTATCTGTGAAAAATCAATAAAATATATTTTTTTTTAAAAAAGAGAGAGAAACATTGATCAGCTGCCTCCTGCATACCCCTTACTGGGGATGTGCCTGCAACCAAGGTCCATACATGCCCTTGACCGGAATCGAACCTGGGACCCTTCAGTCTGCAGGCCGACACTCTATCCACTGAGCCAAACCAGTTAGGGCCTTACTTCTTGATTTAATTACTGCATGTGGTTAATAAGCCTAAGACATTTCATATTGTTTATTCAATACAAAGTTAATGAAATGACACAAAATCTGGAATTTATTTCAAAACAATTCTGTAGTGATAGGTAAGGGTGAGGATGGAGTAAGGTGAATTGGCCTTGAGTTGATAATTAGTTGACGGCCACAGGAGGGTTCATACACTATTCTCTCTTCTTTATGTAAGTGTAAAGTTTTCCATATCAAAAGGTATTTGTTGCTGGGAGCTGGTCGACCCTTGCTGCTTGACACAGGCGCTGCAGGGAAGAAACATCTGCACAGCTTATGTTTCAAGGGACCTGGCGTATATGACATATGTTCACTCCCCCTCTTAAGCGCTATGTGTTTTAACCAGGACCACCTCCCCGAGAAAGGTTGTTTCCCCAGGTTAGGGGTTAACAGGACTAAGGAAGAGAATAAATCAGTAAATCCCCCTAGTGTTATAGAAATACCATGTACTACTTATGAGGAACTTGGACTAAGACTGTTGGCAATAAATTTGGGACATGTTGGGCTCACATCCCCAGGGGTCTGCCCACCAGGGAAAGCACCAAAGCCTATACCCCTGGAGACCCACTGACACAGGGCAGTCCCAGGGAAGGCAAGCAGCGAGGCTGGGAGGACATAACCTTTACTGGGTAGGAGAATCTCCTTCAGTCACTTCCTTGTAGCCTATCAGTAAAGCAATAGAATAGTGACCTTGGAATAGCCTTTATAATGAAACACAGAGATTAACCTAGACAGGATTAAAATCAACAGAACTAGATAGAGACAGGATTATGGAAATGAAACTAGGAACTGTAGAAGGTTTCCCGAAACATACCATGATGTAATTATAGAGGCATGCTTATGGGATCAAATAGTATAAATATAGATGTAATAGAACAATAAAGAGAGGACCCAACCATGCTGATCAACTGAACGCTGCCTCCGTGTCCTCCCTTCTTCGCCGACTCCGTCCACACCTTTGGGAGCCCCTGGACCTTCTGGGGCTGGACCCCAACAATTTGTCTTTTTAAAATTTTCTAAGCAGACAAAATAAAACATATACACTGGATAATTTCCTACTCTCCCATCAAAACTTCCACTTAGCATAGTAAGACTCCATTAAGTCAAGGGGATATCACATAATTTATAAAAATGTACCTTACCAAAGAAAAAGGTTAATTAAACCAAAACATGTGTTCTGTATTCCTTCAGATAATAAAGTATGTGTGTTTTTTAAGTAAAACTCTTATTAATGCAACATGTACAGTTGCCCTTGTGGATGATTTTCAACTATTAAAAGAAAGGATTATATCTTCTGAGTCTGGGGAAAGTGATTAGACATTTTTAACTACCTTTCATATCTTCTGAAAATGATACCACATGAATGTGTTATCTATTTTAAAAATAATGAATAAAATTAGCCTTCAGTACAAAAAGGACACAACCCCAGGGTATTGTCTTTGAACATGTAAAGGAGAGTTCCAGCAACACTTGAAATGTCATCCAAGTGCCTAAGGCTTAATCAAATCAACTGTGTTAACAAGGATGTAGCTGATGTTTACGGAGCAACTACATCCGCACTACTGTGCATTATCAGCCAGTTGATTTACACAGGTGTCAAGTGGTACCAGATAACTTGAACATTCTAGGTGGGAATGCCCAGAACCCAGTGCAAGCACCAGCACACGTTCAAACTGGTTAGACAGTTGTCTGCTGTACAAACTCCAAAATGTTAAAGAGCATATGGTTCACTGCATCACAGATGATGCATTCTAAATACACCTCCAGAGCCTGCCACAAAAACAATTGTGCATTTTAACTACAAAAGGAGGCACTGCAGAAAAAAAAGGTAATCTATTTACTAATAAATGTGCAACAAATTATCCTAACTCAAAAATAAATCTCAGCTTGTGTCCAGGGCAGTTTTTATATTTTTCTTAATTATGGCATTTTTCTTAATTATGGTATTTTTATACTTTATGTTTAAAAACACAGATTTAAATTGATATGCACACACAAAATACTAGTAAATTAACATGCATACATTCTTGGTTCCCTTCAAAAAGGAAGAGAGGGAGGGAAGAAAGGAAGGAGGGAGGGAGGGAGGGAAGGTTAGGAAGGTGGGAGGGAGGAAGGATTATGTCTACAAATAGAGATAAGTGTGACATTATGGAAAAAATATAGAGCTGTGCATCTAAAGCCTTGAATTCAAGTTGTAGCTCCACTACTGCTTGTACACACATCCTTTGATATAGCTGATCACTACTATCATGATAAGATGTGGAGAAAATGGGTTTACCAGCACCATCACTGCCACAAATTCAAAATTAACCTAACCACCCATCCTCTGAAATTAATTGCCTCCTGTGTTTTTTCCTTGTATGAGTGACACTACCATATCCCTGTTGCCTTGCCCATGATCTCAGTCATTGTGTCTCATCTCCTCTTTAAACTCACATACAATAAAGTTGTCAAGTTCATCTAATGTCCATCTTATCTCGTATATCCATCCTCTCTTCTCTATTTCCACGGCCACTGTTCAGGCCCTTCCCCTCTAATTTGTTTTACAGAACAATATCCTAATTGGTTTCCCCACTTCTAGTCTCTTCCCAATTTGATCCCAGTCCACACCCCTCACCCAGAGGGATATTGCTAATGCACAGCTGTGAGCATGCCATCTGCTGTTCAAAACCTTTGAGGACTCCTTTCTGTCTTTCGAGGGGCCCTCTTCATAGTGTAACCTTCAGGCGAATTGCTTCCAGCAGCCACTTCCTTCCCTTTTCCATTGTGAGGCAGTCCTGTAGTTGTTATCACAAACTGGTCTCTCAACAGTCACTTAATCCCATCTTCCTTGCCACATTAATGGTTCAAGGATGGGCCCCAGGGAAGTGTGACCCTAAAGTGGCCGAATCATAACAATGACCCAGATTTTTGTTTCCTGCATGCGTGGGGAGTGGATGAGGACAGTGTCATGTGCAAATGTGACTCCTCAACTACTGCCACCACTGTGTTACCTGACGGAAGCGCACCTGAAGAGGAAGCCAACACTGGGACAGTGTTCTAAAAAAATAATGTGTCTCAAGTACTAAAGACTTAATTTTTATCCCTCAAACACATGAGGTAGACAACTCCATTTTATTTATTCATTCACTCTTTCTGTCAACAATTACAGAGGTCTTTCCAGATGTCATATACTAACTAAATCAGTGGCAAAGACTTGGATAAAAAAAAAAATCTTACTGGGTTTCTTGGGTTGTTGCTCAGCTCATTGAACCACAACACCTCAGTAAATTAAATGGCCATTCTGCCAGCCGGCGTGCTCAGGGCTGAGCATGCATCTATGAGCCAGGTGGT